>NC_092571.1:16529461-16836052 GCF_037975245.1 Apostichopus japonicus
TATACTTTGATTTGAAAATTAATTTTGGGTCAGTCTAATAATTGATAAAAAAAAAGTAGTTATAAATTTCCCTGAATGATTTAACATATCAACTCTTAGGTCAATTATTGACTTAAAAACCTAGGTTTGAGAAGGTGATGATTTCCATGAAAGCTTAATTTCTGGGACATAATTAAAGTAGATAATTTGAAAATCAGGTTTGCTATTTTCGTTCTGTCGGTTTTAGAAACCAGCAATATTTACCAACCACAAAGATGTACAGGAATCTCTTAATCCTAATGAAAAAACATAGCTGAGAAAAATTTCAATCTGGCCGACAAAAAAAAAAAAAAAGCCATAGGGGTGGTCATTCGAGGTATAATAGTGATATTTTGGTTACCTCTTAGCCTATGATCCATCCAATGTTTCTCTTGGGACCTTGTTGAAATGTGAGAATTCCTTCTTGGATCAATATTTCAGACATAAACCATGAAACCATGAATATCTCACTTTCCCAGATGTTTTTCACTCTAAATTCATATTTAACAAGAGGACAGTTGAGTCTGAAGCAATGATGTCACAAATCTTCATGAATATTGTTCATTGTTGCATCCTTTAATATCCCATTAAGCATATAACAACAAGTTTTTGATGTCTAGCATCTTAAACCTCGTTCACACCTGAGACAGCAAGGGGGATCTCAGGTTCAGACCTCACAATTGTGAACTCCCTTGTCGGCTAGGCTCTTAAATAGATCCCTCAATATTGTAATGTGAACGCTCGGGGATCACGCCACAGGAGATCCCTGTTATCTTTCCTTGTCACAGACTCCCATACTATACTCTTTTGTTCGATGTGGATCGTCGATCCACGTACCGTTCTCAGACGAGCCCTGGGATCACCTCTATTACCTCCTTGAGGTGAAAACAAGCTCCTAAACCCACCTCCCCCCCCCCCCGTGCGCTTTCAAATGTGGGGAAGGCGACAGAAACCAAATGCATGATACTTTGAAGAAAAAATATTTCTAAAGATACGATTTTAGACATGAAACAAGCTTTCACATTGGCATGGCATAAGTTCATGTGATACTGTCCCATAAATGAAAGTAAGAATCCGCTTATTGATTGAATTCTGTTCCAACCTGCTGCAGGTGAGAGTGCCCATGTAGCTTTAAGCCAACCATTCAATTCTTTTTTTTTTCCTTCTCTCTTTTTATGGTACCTCAGCCTATCGTAAAAAAAAAAATTCAAGGTACACAGAAAAGATTTCTTTTGATAATTTACAGTTCATTTACATGGGACAGTTTCTAAACTGTGTTTTGCCTTTAGAAATTCACAATTAATTGATGGCCTTTTTTTCTTTCTTTTATTTATTATCTGTCTATAGAGTCAGTAGTCACCGCGAATAGCGATGCAAACTATAAAAAGTGCTCATGACTCTTTCTTTGATATCGACCTAATAGGATATTAATAGGTATTACATACGCGCTTCGTTAATCAAACTCCTTTACGGCATCTTCTCTCTCTAATTTTTTTTTGTTTTTTTTTGTCACCTCCTTTTTTGGAAAGATGATCCCACCCTAAAAAGAATGACGACGAAGCAATTTGTCTTCTTCTTCTTCGTGGGGTCCGTTCTAGAGAACGTTTGTTCAAGAATACGTACCCAGCTGTAGCTAATGACACACTCCAAGTAATGTAACCATCCGTACTGCTGCACTATTGACACTTCTTAATGGGCCTTGAAAAAAAAAAAACCTTGTTTGCTCCTCAGCTTCAAAGTCAAATAAAAAAAACGCTTTTGCGCAGCTGCCTGCATTGTGTCAATTCCAGAGCAGGGTTTAAATAATGATGATGATGATTGGCCTCCTATATCTTGAAGTAAAAACAAAAAAAGAAAGAGAGAAATAAAAGAGGAGAGAATATAATATATCACCGCTTGCAAGTTTGTCCGGTAATTTGTTAAAACTTCTATACTGAGCTCATCTCTATCTGTTTACATTGGAACTGAAAAAGACAGCAGATGTTTTTCTTGCGATGGTAAAAAGGGAAATCCCAAATTCCAGTGATCAAACAAAATGAGAACCTAAAATCCTATACTTTTTCCCTGTTTAATCGGCAACCAAGGAAAAGTTGTAAGACAAGGAATAAAAAAATAAAAAATGAAGGGGAAAATAGCCTTGGGAGGAGTGTAAACAATAGCATTTAAACAAATGGCAGGACTATTCTTAAGAAAAGAGAAGGAAAAAAAAAAAGGAAAAATTTGAAGAAAAAGGAAAGGAAACCAGAAATAATCATTTATTATGATAAGATGTCATATTATCCGCATTATTCCCAACCCCCCCCCCCAACCTTGTTTGGTTTTACTGGGAATAAATTAATAGATATTGATAAGAAGATATGGGACGCTTCATTTTTGGTCATAAATCATTTACCGTAAAGTATTTGGATTTTGGTTGTTCTAAAGCATTAAAAAAAGAATATTTGAGTGATTTATGGGTAGCATGGTGTTAAAAATTCTTCAGTTGATATTTGTCTTTTCAGGTAAATTTTTTTTTTTTATGTGTTTAAGATATAAATGTTGGAGATAGCAGGTGCAAACTTAATCATGTACAATTAAAAAAATACATGCACTTTTCAAACTTCTTGTTCATTAAAGGACGACTTGCAAACCACGGTTTCAATTTTCTTCTTACAGATTATCGTAACTTATAAACGGTGCTTCTTATTTTCTTTCATATAGACACTGGATTTCAAGCAGAAAGTCACAGCCTGGGTGGTTTCGAACCGAGATCAAACTAAATCCTGGACGCAGTTAGTCCAAGAAGCGGATACGACTGATACATGGAATATGGTGGTTGTTCGTAGTGGTGATCAGGTACGTAATTAACAGGGAAATTAAAAGAATGATGTAAGACTATGAGGTATTACATTACACTTTATGAAAGTTTAGGATTCTGTGGCCTTCAAATTTGGACTAAATGTATCCCTTTAAAATTTTAACCCTCTTTTGTAAATCGGTAGCTACATGTGGCTGAAATGTGAACATCTTCGATACTGTGAAAGATAATTTTTTGTTATTAAACTGAATATACACACAGATCTAACTCAAGAACTAAATCAAACATTACATGATATATATGATGTTCTACATGACAAGAAAAAATAGCTCCCCCCCCCCCAAAAAAAACCACAATAAATTAAAAATAAACGTTTGTTTGTTTATGATCCCACAGTGTTAGTATGTAATTCCTAATTGAAGAGTATACTTTAAAAACGTTCTATACTCTTCTTAACTCCTTGATAGAGACCCTGTTGATGGAGTCTTATACATACATATGTACATATATCAATTTGAAGGGCTAATTCTTTAATAGATTCAAAGTCCAATTTCCCTGGAGGGGCAGATGGGATGTTGCTTTTGTCCTAGCCTTTGTATCTGTCTGCGGTCCTTGTTTCTTTCATCGAGAAACTTGGAATCGTTCAGTTTGTTACAGTCGTTTTTTTGGTCAAGGTCTAGAGAAAACCGCCCGAGGAAGTTAGAAACAGAGACTACAGCCAAAAATTGTTTGTTGAAAGTAGGTTGCTGCATACGTAACTTTTGATTCCTTTTTTGGGGGTTGGGGGAGGGGTATTTCTTTCTCTATTTTAAATGTTAAATTGTTTGTCTTCCTTTTATATTTCGACGATAATTTTTGTGGTCAGTTGATTTCATTTTTATTAAAACCATGTTTTCTAGCCGCTATTTATTTGTTTCTTTTTTATTTTCATCTCTGAGCTGATATTGTTAAATTTCCTTCTGCTTTGTTCTTGCTTGTTAACAACATTCCCCTTTTTATCATTTAGGTGATTTAGATCAAGTTTACAAAACAATTTTGACTAAATTTATTACTAAAAATCACATAAACTATTTAGTTCATGAAGCTTTGGGCTAGTCAATTTTCATTTTGAATAATGAGCAGGTAAAGGTATAAAGAAAAAATAGAAATTTTGAGGTTTGAGTTGTTTTCAAAAAATGTAATATTATACTAATAGGAATAAAACGTCCAGGTAACAAAATTGTAGAAGAATACCTCAACATTCATTTTTTTGTAGAAAAAAAAAACAGAATCTAGTTATGTAACTGTTCTCCATTAGTTGTAATCCTGTTTTGAATAAAAATTGGGTAGTTTTGGTCAAATTGAGAGCCAGTTGACGAGAAAAAAAGAAATGCTGTGCATCCACCCCATCATTTTCTTCTTTTGGAATTATTGTTCTTTTACAGTTATCGTTTCCTCAAACCTCTTCTTCTTTTACCCTTTTTTTTCCGCATGCTTGTTTGTTTTGCACTAAATTTAATTTTTCTCTCTGTCTTTATTCTGTTGTTATCATTAATCTTCACCGCTTACTATTTCTTCCTTTTTATTGTTTTCATCATCAACAGATGTTTTATAAAACGGACAAACAGATCATGGCCGGCGAAGAGATTTACATCAAGAGAGACGAACACGAAGAGAGACGCTCATCGGAGAGGAAGATGTTTGACGATGAAAGAGATGGTAGGTTGTTGTTTCTCAAGTCTTTTACAATTTCAAATATTTTTCCTTCTTAAAAATTTTGACTTACAGGGAAATCAAATTCCAAATATATACTTAACCCCAACCGCCCCCACCCCCCCATTATTGAAAGTTTTTTTTTAAATTTATACCAAAATGTAAATTTTTGGCCGATTTTTATAAGACTGCTGCAACCTTGCACAGCAGACTCTAGGTTTGGTTTAGACTTAATTTATATATCAGACATTTAAAGTCGTTATTATTATTTATTATTTCCAAGTGCTTCTAAACAGTAGTCTGCACAAATTTTCAGCATTTTCTTTGTTTACAAATTGTGCGATTATTAGTAATCACGAAAGTGTTGGGAGGGGCTGGTGGTGGTGGGGAAGGGGGATGGGTTTGTATAGTATAATTTCCATCAAGTATTGTTTGACCTCATTTTATGCACATTTGTAGACACACAAATTTTTCAAATGAAGATCTCTTGAACTATGAAATCGCATTTCGTGTAGTACATCTTTACTTTAAATAACTGTTTGATCAGAACGTAGCAAACTGAAAGATGTCAATTTCTCCGCAGTAGTTATTTCAAAGAACATGAACAATACCAGGCCCATCAGGAAATGTTACGTTTTGATTTATTTAACTCTTTTTGTCTACTTCCGATGTTCCGATATAAAAATATATATATATGACCTTGCCCAACCTTCTTTGTGCATTAAAGATTGATTGTGGGAATAACGCATGGCTCACATTTCATTTGTTATTTAAAGAAGAACAAAAATGATGCGAAATGGGTTTTTTCTTGTTCTTTTAAGGGCAATATAGTTTACAAAATTTCATATTCATGATTCAATCAAATAATATTTTAATGACCGAGTAGGTCTGGCTTTTTAAGATCTCAATTTGTCAAAAAAGAAAAATGAAAGTTAAGAATATACTTTCCACTTCAAAGAGAGAAAGAAAGAGAGATATAGAAAAAGAAAGGAGATTATCATACAGCCAGCTGCAGAAAGAAATCATCTCAGGTGTAATTAATCAATGAATAGGTCTATACTGTACCTTGATATAATATACCAGTAGTATCATGTAGAGGGTTGTTAAACTTATATTGTTTTTTGGTGGTTACAATAGACAATAGCCTCAATTTGAAGTGGTTCTAAGTGCGAATTCTTTGTTTGCCAATTGGCCATCTGTTTCTCTCTCCGCTCTACCTGGGTGATAGCCTCCAGACGATCTGAGATATTTGCGTAGGTATCATCAAAATAACAGACGCAGATAGGACTCATACTGCAAAACTTGGTGGAGACAGTTTGTCAATATGTAACAATGTGGAAGGTTATAAAAATATTCAGTAAACCCATATCACAAGATAAAATAAAGCAAATTTAGTTTTTTTGGTGTGGGAGATTTCAGGGATTGTGTAGTAACATGTTCCCCTCCCCCCCCCCCTGTGTTAATATCTCCTAAGAGTACTTGAAGCGCAGTCAATTTAGCCTTACATAAAGTCTGTGTTCTTTACAAAGCCAAAATTCAACATTTTGGCCACTTCAATACGGAACCGGCCAGTTTGATACTAGGTCTATCGAGGTTTCTTTCGCTAAACGAACCAATGGCCACTCATCCATGAACTGTCATCCTCAAATTGCATTTTTGATTCCCTCGCTGAGACATTTCATTGGCTATAATCGATCACGCCTCAAATGTTTGCGAAAAGCTTGGAGTGTACGTAAGAACCCCCGGAACGTATTCCTCCAACTATACTGCTCGGTAGCGACTTTCGGCGAGCTAAAATGTGAAGCCATTTTAACCGATGACCATTTTGCAAATGACAAAAATGTTGAACGTTTGTGTAGGTTCTGACCAATCCTTCTAATAATATGATGATGAATTAAAGGTTTCTTCTTTCCTTTTACTCCTTTGCAGAAGAAACAACAACAGAGCGACATCGTGAGGCTGACTATAACTCAGAGGGGAGAGACGGGAAGGATAACTCGGAGGGGAGGGACGAGAAGGATCCCTCGAGAGCTGCTGGCGATGACAGGGGCGACGAGTACGAAGACAGAGAGCCGTTCCAATGTCCGTGTTGTCCCTCGACCTTCACTTGGAAATCTGAACTCATGAAACACCAGGATACCCACCTCAGGGACAACGAGCTGTTTCTCTGCGATAACTGCGACAAGACTTTTACCGATCCCAGCAACTTGCAACGGCACCTGCGCACCCAGCACGCGGGAGCCCGTTCTCATACCTGCCCGGAGTGTAACAAGACCTTCGCCACGGCCAGCGGGCTCAAGCAGCACACGCACATCCACAGCAGCATCAAGCCCTTCATCTGCGAAGTCTGTCTCAAGTCGTACACCCAGTTCTCCAACCTCTGTCGCCACAAGCGGATGCACGCAGACTGCAGGACTCAGTTGAAATGCTCGACCTGCGGCCAGCTGTTCACCACGGTGACTTCGCTGAACAAACACAGGAGGTTCTGCCACAGTGCAGGTCATTTAGTCAACAAGCATCTGTCACCCTCGTCTCCCACAATGCCTCAACCGATCCACCCACCGAACATCTTACCGTACAGCCCATCGTTGATCGGTCTCCCACCGTCTGCCTTGTATCAGGCCAGTATAGCTCAGATGTGGAGTGCTAACATCCAACAGGCACTTTTAGCTCAGTCGTTCGGTAAGACCATTCTACCAAATCCTTATCTGATAGGATATCCACCGTTGTCCACCACCCACGCACCGCTCTACCAATCTCTCAATGCTGGTGGTGGATCCATCTCAACTCTTGGAGAAGGGCATGAAAAGTTGATAAGGTCATTTTCTCCACCAGATTGGATGAAGGAACTACCTAGTTCAGATGCAGAGAAAGACTCTTCCCGTCCAGTGAAGGAGCGAGACGAGGGTGGCGAAGATTCCAAAGAGGAGACAACTGAGGGAGGTGTCCAGGAGGATGAATATGAACCAGAGGTCAAAAGAAAGAGGATGGAGGCATTAAGTCCCACCTCCACGTCAGACAGAGAGGAGGCTGGATCAAGTCCTCATAGGAGTGATGACACACCTGTCAAAGAACGTCTTTCAGGGTCTTTCCCTCGCTTCTTCCAGAATGGTGCACCATCACCCGTCGGGTCAGATTCTAACCCCATCGGTTCTCCCCGTACCTCTTTAAGCCAAGACAGAGGCCCATCAGCCTTCTCACCTCTGCAGCCATCGCCTACAGCTTCCATCAAAAGCAGGGATAGTAAATCCCCCGGGAGGAAACCAGAGGAACAACCACTGGACCTCACCATGCAAAGGACATCGCCACCACTTGGGTTGCTCTCACCCATGTCACCTCTCACAGCTGGGTACACCAAAGACCACTTCCTGCATCTGTCAGACCTGGCAGAGAATAGGACCAACAGACTGTTGAAGTTTCCGTATCCGCCACAGCTTCCATCGACCTTTGACCCAATGTACAAGGTCAGGTTAGAACAGCAGCAGCAACAACTGGCCGAGCACTATTCTCGTTCGGCGTTAACAAACTGTCTTCCAGGAATGACGCCATTCCCTCCACCGAATTTACTCAGTTCCTCGCAAGCGGCATTCCTCAAGTACAACATCCAAGGGCGCCACCAGCTTCCCTTCACTGGGAGCGTCATATACCCTACCTCCAGTAAGGATATGATGATCAGAGGAGGCAAGGATCGTTACACCTGCAAATTCTGTGGCAAGCTCTTTCCCAGATCGGCAAACTTGACTCGGCATCTCAGAACGCACACCGGGGAGCAGCCGTACTCGTGCAAATATTGCGATCGTTCTTTCAGTATATCCTCCAATCTCCAACGCCACGTCCGTAACATTCACAACAAGGAGAAACCCTTCAAGTGCCCGCTCTGCGATCGTTGCTTCGGGCAGCAGACCAACCTGGACCGCCACCTGAAGAAACACGACAACGAACAGAACGGGGAAGTCACGACGACCAGTGTCAAGAAAGTCGAGCAGAAAGACGGCATCCCTGACGGGGACACAGACCACACCGAAGAGGAAGAGAAGGATGTAAAGAGACACTTCAAAGAGGAGACCAACGTGAAGATGAGCCCGGTAAGATCACCAGAGCCAGCCCAACCTCTCAAAATAAAGCTGAAAATTGCAAGAGGAAGATCACCGCTAGGTTCGCACAGCATCTGTAGTAGTCCCCCGGCGGGAGAAGAGGTTACCAGAAAGGAGACATCCCAACCAGAGGAGAAAGAGGGTTCAGGAGTGGCGACCAGAGAGAGTAAAGACGAAGCCCTCGATGACAGCGACGACGACGGCGAGAGAGACCTGATGGAGAGGAGAGCAAAGTTGCAAGCTTACTCTTACATGGTCATGACAGAAGGACAGACCAGATGGGATCCTGCTGGCTTGCATAAGAATCATAGAAGCATGGAGAACATTCACAAGGCCAAAGCAATATTAACGTAGCCTTTAAATGTATAAATGCCTGATTCTGTAATTGGTGGTACTCATCGTAAAAAGGATAACTGTAGTCCGTAGCTTCCATTTGACAACGACACAAATTTTAATAGGACTTAGCCTCCAGCTGTTCATATGTGATCAAACCACTGTCTACAATTTGTGGCTGAAAGTCACATTTAAAACTTATTCATCTTGTAGCTGGAAATTTAAATAGAAGTCATTGTAAAACAGAAAAGATGCTACAGATTGCCAAAAATAGGTCACAGAAATGTCAGTCAACATAAACATAAAAGAGGAAAGTAACTCTTTGGAATAACTCTGACATTTCCTGATTATAATTTGAATTGTTCTCGGATATTCCAGAAAACTGTTCGGACCCCCCCTCCTTCCTCCCTTCCCCTGCCCCCAGATAATAATAATAATTCATGTCATCCCTTAAAACTTGGATAGTAGTCAGAGACATGTCATAAGAGTGATCAATTTAAAAATCACAGTTTTTTTGCAAGAAAATTGGATATTATTTTATAGTTGGAAAACTACTTTTTCAGTGACAAGCACCAAGGACTGGGGAAGATATTATTTTCTGGATAAGAAAATATTTTGGCTTACACAAGTTTTTGTTGTGTACGAGAAGAGGAAGGGAGGTGGTTAAGGGGTTTGCGGTATATAAGCCCTTCCTTGTAGAGCTAGGCTATGTTCCATTTATGTTCCAACCATTCCATTATGGTGCATCAGACCAGTTTGAAAGATTAGGAATTAAAAGCCCACTACATCCAGTGTAGCATCACACAGTATAACCCTCCCCATCACCCCCATCTACCCACCTACCCCCCCCCCATCAAAAGTGTAGAATAATTATAAAACGCTTTTGTCTGTGAGTACCGAAGACCAAAACAATCATACCTATTACTTGCCTTATCAGACAACAATATGTCTCTCAGTAAGAGTTTAACAAAAACAGAAATGTTCTAAACGAGTAGATAACAAAGTTCAAGTTTGCTGCCCTCTATTACATAGAGCCATTAACTCAACCCGTTGAATCGGTAGAAAGTACCTCTGACAAACTATGGCAATACATCAACCACAAAAGGGAATGTGCACATATTGTAAATGTATTTCTTTTCTTGATTTTTTTCTTTCTTCCACAATTAATTTCGGTTCATTTAATACTTGGACCAACAAAAATAATTCGGGAAAGACAAATCCTTAAAAAGTGTTTTTTTTTTCGAAAGAAAAAAATTCTGACATTTTTTTGCTTCTTTTTTGTCTCTTTTTTCCCTGCTGTACAGTATATTTATTTCTCTTACTATTTTTTCTTTTTTTTCTTTTTAATTATTATTATGATGATAAATTCATGTGCCTTTGACTGAGGTCGAGTTTTGGCTTGTCCTCGCATCGAACCACCTGCGAGAAACCCACCGATAAAAACGCTAAGTCGTACTGACAGTTCAATTAAGTTTGACTTTGTATGTTATAGCTGCGTGCAAATTTTATTTTTAATATGTTTTTTTTAACCTTTTTAGTGAATTTCGCAACTTCCATATTTATTTTCTTTTAAGGGTTTTGGTTCAATGATTTTGGTGGGCTCTTTTTTTCCCTCTGCAAAGATCAGACATTTGAGTTAGAATAGCTAAGGAAGGGATTTTCAAACAGAAAATCAAACATGTGCTCCATTAATATTTTTATTGTAATAACTAATAAGTCATTCTGTATCGGTTCCTGTTCCACAGAGAATTTATTTTTATAAAATTTGAAAAAAAAACTTCATGTAATTGAGAATTTTAATGAAGAATGGTCAGCAACGTTATGTCCTCTTTCTTAAAAAATTGTCTCATAAAGGATTTGCAGATAACGCAACAATTTTCTTTATAATTTTATTTTATCACCAAAAACCGCTGAACTAGTCCAGAGCAACTAGAGAGACCACTTCCTGTCTAAAGTGGTTCCTCTCTGGGAATAATCCAAGTTTGCCAAAAGATACTTTTTAAGATTGTAGAAAAATAATATCTTGGAAAATAGTAAACATCACAACAGTAAAACTAAGGAAAGCAAAAGCCCAAAAAACAAAAACAAAAACCTTTGCATGCTTACACTACTTTTTAATAAAAAATTGTAAGTCTTCTGTCTTCCAATGGAAATTTCCTTCCGATGTGAATTTGTTTTTTTAATATACCTTTTCTTGTAATTGGCTTTCAACCTGAAATAATTTGTGCAAGAGTATGTAATCATTCCTCCAAACTTATTGTACATGTTAGTAATACTAGCCTAAGCTACTTTTTGTACATGTTAGTAAAACTAGCCTAAGCTATTAAAACATGGAGAAAATGAAATGGTCTATCAGCAACTCATTTATTTTATTTGATGGGTTTTATAGTGATGCTGAAATTTAGGTATCATTTGCAACATCAGGTAACAATTGGCCAAATTTTTTCCTTTTTTGTACAACCTTCTCCAAGAAAACATGTAAACTTTGTATCGTTTTATAGAAACCAGAATGGTTTTTAAAATAATGTTATAACACTTTCTGATGTTTTTTAATAATCAGTTATTTACCAAAGTAGTGCCTGACTGGGAGGATAGTGCCGATCTTTCTCACTGTTTTTGTAAAAATTTAATGGAAAAAAAAAGTACCAAAAAAATAATAATAATAGTTATTGTAGATATTGATAGAAATAATTCACATTTGTAGAAATGCTGTCTTTTTAGGGGAGTCTGAAATAAATTAAGAAGAAAAAAAAAATTGTTTTTCATTTTTGGTTTCGATGATAATTGTAACCTATGCATTCATGCAGGCGGAGAGTGTTCTGTATGCGTGTGTGTGTGACGCCGCGCTTGTAAACACGATATCTCAAGAAGGGAAGCTTGGACCAACCTAATATTTGGTGTATATGAGTACCACATTGAGTAGAACAAACCTATTGTTTTGTGGGGAGGTCAGAGGTCATTTAGAGCCACCAGGGGCCAAATAGTGATAACCTTGTAAACACGATATCTCAAGGAAGTGGCTTGGATCAATCTCATATTTCGTGAGTAGATAGACCACATTTAGGAGCAAAAGCATAGTTTTTTTGTAGAGGTCAAAGGTCATTTGGGGTCACCAGGGGTCAAATTGTGTAGACTTTGTAAACATGATATCACAAGAAGGACAGCTTGGATCAATCTCGTATTTCGTTTAAAGGGGTACCACATTGAGTTCAAGATCTCTATTGTTTTTGGTGGAGGTCCAAGTCCATTTGGGGTAACTAGACGCCAAATTGTGGAAACTTTCTTTTATAAGCTACCGTATCTCCCACCGACCAGCCTATCAGATAACATGTGCGTTACGCCTCATACAAATAGGAGTCTATTGGCAATTGGAAATTAGCTTATGGGCATCCGTAGAATCTAAAACTTAAAATTCGAAAAAAATTGCATTTATTCAACGTGCCGCTCGAAGGCTTACATTGCGTGCAAAAAGTGTACGTACTCTTTGTAGTACAGCGGTTCTATTGGACGTTTTCCGTCGTATTTATTTCTTGTTGGATGTAGTTTCGATGTGACCAGGCAGCGTTTGTGAAACTTAACAGTTCGTCTAGTTAGATATTTTACTATGACCAGTGCGAAATAATTGTGTAAAACGGTCTTAGTTTGGCAGTGAGTTCACGAGCTGTTGTCTGGATCGGCTGTTGATCTCAATTTGAGTAGTCTCTTCCACTAGTTTCAGCATAGCTAGGCCTTAAAAGTAACGTTCGACTTTCGTCACGTTTATGATTATGGGACAACTTTAAACAAACCTAGCTAGGCATGCGAGCAATTTTAGGCAGGAATAGGGTTCGTTAACACAACAACGTGAAGAATACCAGTCAGAATACCAAAACACTTAAAGGCATTGAAAATTCGCCCCAAACCGCGTGCCACGCACTGAAAAAGTTAACGTTCCGTTGCTTGCAAGTGAAGTTTTTCTCCTGTCGCTACAAAATGCAGACAGTATCTTTAGCTGGACCTGCGATGTCCATCGCTGTATCGTTAGTACACTGTGCTGTGGGTATTGACCGCAGCTGTTTGTATTGAGGTACAACAGTGTCTAATTACCTACGGAAGCAAGCTGTGTGTGCATTTTCTGGGATCGATGGTGGTGTGTAACACTTCTGTTTCATCTCATTCGAACTAGGTCAGATTACCGGCATTAGACGTTTCTTTTTGCGCGAGTCTTCACACCCTTTAAGTGCTGTTTAACTGTAATAGTAAACACCTTGTCTAAGGTTCAAACCCCAGAAGGTGAAATCTTAATATTCTGCCTTTCCTGCTTCCAATCTCCACCAAAGATATAATTTTGATTTTTCTGCTCTTTTCCGCCTTCCATTCACTCCTTGAACATCACCCTCCGTTCCATTTTTGAAGAAAAACTTACGATTAAAGCTTTGAACACTATCGCTTAGCATGCAACTTCCGAGGAACAACACAAAACCGGAAAACATTTATGAATAACAAAGGTTTGATTTGACTGCTTTGAAATCACGTATCACTGGCCAGATGCGTCGAGCGCCCTCTATTGCTCTCTTTTTCGCTCAATTTTCAACTTTCGAGGATCAATAGAAACCCGAAAAACTTTTACGACGAACAAAGGTTTTCAAATCTTTTGTGTCCCTATAATTCTGAGGTTGATGTATTAGAAACGAGCATTATTTCTTATCAGTTACTGTGGCGCAGTGGTTAGTGCTCTGGACTGAGAGAGTTGGGCAAACACTTTGTCATGAGTTCAAGCCCATGCCAGAGACATGCATTTTAATTTTCTGCTTTTTTCCTCCTTCCATTCTGAGGTTGAAATATTAGAAACGAGCATTATTTCTTAACAGTTACTGTGGCACAGTGGTTAGTGCTCTGGACTGAGAGAGTTGGGCAAACACATTGTCATGAGTTCAAGCCCATGCCAGAGACATGCCTTTTAATTTTCTGCTCTTTTCCTCCTTCCATTCTGAGGTTGAAATATTAGAAACGAGCATTATTTCTTATCAGTTACTGTGGCACAGTGGTTAGTGCTCTGGACTGAGAGAGTTGGGCAAACACTTTGTCATGAGTTCAAGCCCATGCCAGAGACATGCCTTTTAATTTTCTGCTCTTTTCCTCCTTCCATTCTGAGGTTGAAATATTAGAAACGAGCATTATTTCTTATCAGTTACTGTGGCGCAGTGGTTAGTGCTCTGGACTGAGAGAGTTGGGCAAACACATTGTCATGAGTTCAAGCCCATGCCAGAGACATGTATTTTAATTTTCTGCTCTTTTCCTCCTTCCATTCTGAGGTTGAAATATTAGAAACGAGCATTATTTCTTATCAGTTACTGTGGCGCAGTGGTTAGTGCTCTGGACTGAGAGAGTTGGGCAAACACATTGTCATGAGTTCAAGCCCATGCCAGAGACATGCCTTTTAATTTTCTGCTCTTTTCCTCCTTCCATTCTGAGGTTGAAATATTAGAAACGAGCATTATTTCTTATCAGTTACTGTGGCGCAGTGGTTAGTGCTCTGGACTGAGAGAGTTGGGCAAACACATTGTCATGAGTTCAAGCCCATGCCAGAGACATGCCTTTTAATTTTCTGCTCTTTTCCTCCTTCCATTCTGAGGTTGATATATTAGAAACGAGCATTATTTCTTAACAGCTACTGTGGCGCAGTGGTTAGTGCTCTGGACTGAGAGAGTTGGGCAAACACTTTGTCATGAGTTCAAGCCCATGCCAGAGACATGTATTTTAATTTTCTGCTCTTTTCCTCCTTCCATTCTGAGGTTGATATATTAGAAACGAGCATTATTTCTTAACAGTTACTGTGGCACAGTGGTTAGTGCTCTGGACTGAGAGAGTTGGGCAAACACATTGTCATGAGTTCAAGCCCATGCCAGAGACATGCATTTTAATTTTCTGCTCTTTTCCTCCTTCCATTCTGAGGTTGATATATTAGAAACGAGCAGTATTTCGTTACAGTTACTGTGGCGCAGTGGTTAGTGCTCTGGACTGAGAGAGTTGGGCAAACACATTGTCATGAGTTCAAGCCCATGCCAGAGACATGCCTTTTAATTTTCTGCTCTTTTCCTCCTTCCATTCTGAGGTTGAAATATTAGAAACGAGCATTATTTCTTATCAGTTACTGTGGCGCAGTGGTTAGTGCTCTGGACTGAGAGAGTTGGGCAAACACTTTGTCATGAGTTCAAGCCCATGCCAGAGACATGCATTTTAATTTTCTGCTCTTTTCCTCCTTCCATTCTGAGGTTGATATATTAGAAACGAGCATTATTTCTTATCAGCTACTGTGGCGCAGTGGTTAGTGCTCTGGACTGAGAGAGTTGGGCAAACACTTTGTCATGAGTTCGAGCCCATGCCAGAGACATGCCTTTTAATTTTCTGCTCTTTTCCTCCTTCCATTCTGAGGTTGATATATTAGAAACGAGCATTATTTCTTAACAGCTACTGTGGTGCAGTGGTTAGTGCTCTGGACTGAGAGATTTGGACAAACACACTGTCATGAGTTCAAGCCCCCACCAGCAGAGCCTTTTAATTTTCTGTTCTTTGGGACAAGCGGAAGTATAAAGGTAAGAAACAAAGTTTATTTTCTTGGGAACCAAAATGGTGTAATGGGTAGTTCTGTCTGTGATGCTACTGATCAGCACGGTTCAATCCCTGGGTGGGTTAGTGGATTCTGTAAAAGGAGTTCGCTGGCAATCCGAAGTGGCCTATGCGAGTTGCGTGGCCCCCTCCCCCTGACAAGGTTCCAAGCGGCCAAAGTGAGATGGCCACTACCCCTCTCCCTGACAAGGTTCCCAAGCGAGTTGGCCACTACCCCCTCTCCCTGACAAGGTTCAGCGGAGAGGTCTCCCTTCTTCCTGACAAGGTTCAGTGAAGAGAAAGTTTTAAAAAAAAACCTAAGTCCAAACAACTGGATCTTTAAGTATTTGAAAAGCTTCCAATTTCAGTGTCCCACCTCATGGTCTAGTGGTACAGAAATTTTTGGCAACCTAAGATCCCCAGTTCAATCCCAACTTCTGCTCGTCTTTTACAAACAAGTAAAAGCACACACACACACAAAACATTTGAAAAATTGCATTAAAAATTTGCATCCACTCATATTGCATCTATTTAGACCAACCAGACAAATTCATTTAATACTCTTACACTATTTCTTCAAAAATGTTGCTAGAGAAGAATAACATTCGCTTCAAATATGTTTTACTGGTAAATGGATAATTTAACATAGGTTAATCTTTTCCATGCCAAATCGGTTCATGGGAGGGTTTTTTTCTTCACCCTAGTTAACATCATTGAACTACCTGTCCGAAATCAAGTTGTCCCAATCAATATATGCTAAAAGTAGACAACCAAGTAAAGAACAGACAGTGAACTACCATTGACCTTTTTAAGGAAACGACAGCATAATAACTTCTTAGCAACAGTATTAATACAGTTAACTGCACACTTTTGAACATTTTGAAACAAATGGGAGCTTTTTTGGTGCAACTGACTTTAAGGATTTACTTGTAAGAAATATTTACTCACCATTGCACCTAAAATTTAACAACACAAATGATGTTACAGCAATACAGATTCATTTTTATGAATGATTCTAGAGGTACCTGTTGCACATCCAACTTAAAGGACCCTAGAATTAATTATTTCTTAAGGCAATTTTCCTCCTGGCTATCAGTCATCATTCGCAAAGTTTAGAACAATTTAAGGAGTTTTGGGACAAGTTTGCAACGAAGTGCTGGACACAAGCTCTCAAAAAATTATTAGGATCTGAACCTGGTATGAAATCATTCTCCCTACCACACCCCTTGCCCCCTCCCCCACTTTCCTACAACAAGACTTTACCCTTGATTATTATAGCTTTTTGCTGAGGAAAAGGAACTTGGTTTTCATGCCTGGTTCTTAAAGTCTGACATTCCTCCTCAATTAATACAAATTAACTCATCATGATTAATTAACTCATCATGACATGTCTCTGAGACAATGGAAAAGAGCAGAAATCCCACGCTTGAAATAATTCAAGAGAGAGCTACAATAATGTTTGATTCCCCAGTGATCGTTCTCCCAGGCTGGTAATTTGATAGAGAAACACGGTACATGTGAAACCAACCGTTGAAAACAATTGCGAGGAATTTAATAAGAGTTGCATCTTCCTATCCACTTTCCCTTTATAAAACGTGTGAAATTGAAAGGAATGATGTTTTGACTTTCTTTTTAACAGCAGCTTGTGGCCATCATTTCACATCTTCTGATGAACAAAAAAGTGAAAGTGTAGGTGAGACAAAGAAAGACTTTCACGACATATTTATAATTTCAAGTCACAGCCATCTCTCCCAATACATGAGGTATATATGGATACTTCAACCAGAATGCAAAACTGCACTGAAGTTTCGATTACTTCATTTGCAATAGAATTCTGCTTATTCACCAGAACAGCTTTTATAATATAAATGTCCTGATATCTACCATGAGATACACTATCATGTGTAAATGGTTTCCTGAGTTTGACTGCTGGTGACCCAGATGACCTTTGACCTCTACCAAAGCAATTGAGTTTTTCTATTCAATATAACGCATCCACATGCCACTTGTAAACACAATATCTCAAGTTAAATCTCCATGCTTCCTAACTTGAGATATAGTGTTTACAAGGTTTTCAGTGTTTGACACCTGGTGACCTCAGATGACCTTTAACCTCCACATTAAACCATTAACTTCTTCTCAATATGATTCATGCACATGTCAAGTATAAAAGATTTCCACAATTCGACCCCTGGTAATGCCAAATGACCTTTGATCTCCACCAAAAATAATAAGGGTCTTGAACTCAACGTGTCACAACTGCATACTAAATATCAAATTAGTCCAAGCTTTCCTTCATGAGATATCCTGTTTACATGTTTTCACAATTTGGCCTCTGGTGACCCCACATGACGTTTGACCTCCCAGAAAACAATACGGTTCTCTTACTGAATATGGTATTCCTACACACCAAATATAAAATTGGTCCAATTTTCCCTTCCTTTCCCAAGCAATGCGTCATACACACATACTCATCCGCCTGTATGACTAGTCATTGACTGCAAAGGTTACGATTATAATCGAAGCCAAAAAGCAGGATCAATAACATCTGACAAAATCTGAGAAATTAGATCTTAATCCCCAATTTGGTAAGGCACTATATATATAGCGTTAGCTGTCCTGAAATGAAAATTGACCTCAACAGCAGGATTCTGGTACTAAATGTGATAGATACATCAACATACTAAATATGACATCTGTCCTTGCTGAAATATTTTGAAAAAATAACCATGGTTTTCATAATTTGACCCCTGGTTAACTCCATTGACCTACGCCCACAACATTAGGGTTCTTGTACTCAATGTGGTACATAATTGCCACCTGTTGAGGCACAATGCCCACATAAAGATCACTGCTGTGAATACTAGTTGGGGGTGGGCCATGTCGCCCCCCTCGCCTCCCTGCCCAGTGTCATGGCCCCTGGATTACGAAGCAAGTGTGTTGTGGATGATCTGAGTAATGAATAATACACACACTTCTTTTGATTAATATCCATAAATCTGACTTATTAAATGAAATTCTGATTTTTCTCACAATATATCCTCCTCCACTCGCATCGAAACTCTTAAAATTTTTTAGATAACGGTTCAATTTGTCATCTTGTATAGAAATTTCAGACCACTTGCTAACAGGAGTTGGTCACCACCTTTTGTACCTTGCTGTCTCGTACCATCCCCCTCTGTCGCTCTCTCTCTCCTCCCAATCTCCCCATCTTGCTCTCTCTATCTTCCTCTATCTTTCCCCCCGGTCATCTCACTTCTGTTTGGTGGTCGGTTCCGATATTTTCCTATCGTGCAGCTTTTCTAACTTCCCCAATCTAGATTCTTCGCTCTTTTGCCAGTCTATCTTCTGTTGGTGTTGCTTCACCGCGTCCATGACCCTCGCATCCACCATCTCGCTGGTTAACACCCCGTCGTCAGAGGCAAATGCAGCGGCCTGAAAAAATTAAGATTATCATCGAAAATGTCACTTGCGTCTACTTCAAAACTTCTTCTAGTTGAGAGAAAAAATTTGAAATGTCTTGCCAACTTGATGTTGTTTTATAATACCAAATATTGTTTTTAGTCATTTTAATATCTACATAAATTCATAACTTTCATGTAAAACAATGGATAACAGCCTTCTTTACATATTTCTATCTCGTAAAACTTCTTCCGTGAATGGGAAAGAGCAAAAGAAATATTTGGCTTTCGGGAACAAGATTCGAACTGGCGACCTCGGGGTTACAATGTATTACAAATAAAAAAATTATCAAATCAATTAATTATTTTGAATGCTTTCATTAGTTTTGCTTGAACTCTTTGTTATAGATGCAAACTTTTCAAAGGAATAAAAATAAAAACATAAAGAAATACTAGCTAGTCTGACTATCCTACTTGTGTCAAATAACTGAGCCATAAATTGTGTTAAACAGAACATATACTTCATTAGCATCCTGGCTTTTTTATTCAGCTACATACCTTGAGAGAACATAGTGCCTTTTATAAGCAAAATTTAACATTTCCATGCAATTCTGAACCCTGATTCCAGGAATTTCCAAAAAGGTTCAATTTCATTAAATCAATGAATGTTAAAAATATATATATATATATATATATATATATATATATATATATATTTTTATTTACCACTGTCATTGACTGAAACAAAATCATATAAATATTAAAAGCAGATATGTAATCTAACCGACAATCCATTTACAACATTATTAACTATGAAGAAAATGTCTAGCTTACGGGGAATAATTAACTGTTCAGATATAGTGTAGCAGTTATTAAGACTGAGTTTTGTCTCTCACAAAATACAATGGTTTCTGTGTGTAAAAACTATTATACATCTTCGCGCTTGCGTAGCAACCGGCAAAGCATTATGCAATGCATTGCCAGATAGATTATTCTCTGGTTAAGATTTGTCGATAATATCAAAGCACTTTGTACGTTGGCAGCCGGTCATTCGTTAAACAAATTAAAAATCAATAAAATCAAAAATCTTTTAGGGGCAAAGAGATGTACTACATAAGGATTCTTATCTAACATGAGCCAAATTCACATTTCATTAATTTTTTGGAAATAAATCAACCTGGTGGTTGTCACAATAGTCTCGCTACTTATGACATTTTTATACTTGTTCTAAAATACTGGTAATGCTTCCGCAAACAAATTTAACTATGAAGATGTCTAGCAAAGATCTGCCCATAACATCCATCCACTCTGCTTGTTGACAGCCTGTTATCATACAATTTACACCTTTTTCGGGGGGACGTGTGGGATCGCATTTAATTAAATCTGAAAAACAATGACTCGTTACTACACTTTCGCTTGCTCAGAAGCGATGCCAGTGTTCTCTTCCTCGACAAAAAATTGTCTCCTCGTGAAGGACTACATTTATGGCTCTACATTTATCGCTCTACAGACTCTACATTTATCGCTAGCACCTACCTGCCAGGCCACCCCGAGTTTGGCGATTTCTCGTCCCGAAAGCCCTTCCGTCATCTCAGCTATACTGGAACACTTTGCGTTGAAATCAAACTTGCCGACTTTCAATGTTCTACACAGAGAGAGATATAGAGAGAGAAATATTGACGACGACAACATTTTTCCTGCCAAAATAAAATATCCAGAGATTCGAAAGCAAAAATACTTTACAATTATTATTAATTAACCGACAGTAATTACGGCTGTTACGGTAAAAAACCTTGCGCAGAGTTAGAACTTGCGTGTATTAATATGCAGACAGAAAATTGGCCAGCAAATCAAACTTTCATTACAATCACTGAAATCTGTTTGGATTTATTCTTTAGCAAAAGTAGAGGCCCCGTGGATTTTGCATCGGCTGTATTTACCGGTTCGTCTCTTGGAAAGATAATGCCGCGATATATTTTTTTGGTAATATCAAACAAACTTTTCATTTGTCTGTTTCACATGTTATCCTCTTACAGTCTACCTCTCGAGAGGATCCTGCTACGGCTGAAACATCCTCAAACTTTTGCATATTCATGAACAAAATCCTTTGATGAATTTTATAGATTTAAAAAAAAATATATAAATACCCTACTCCACTTGAGATTTCTGTTTGATATGAAAGTTCCATTGGGATCAATAGGAATATTCAATCACAAAAATGACTAATCTCGTAAAATTCAATTTTTTGGGGGGAGGATTTGCACTGAATTAGCCTTAATTAATTCATGAGGAAGGAAAGAAAGAAAGATGAACAACCATTCCAAAATCAAAGTTACCAAAATTTCAGTTTTACTTTTTTAAATAATTTTCAGGGATGTTTCTGATGAATTAAAATATTTCAATTTCATCCAGCTTCTGAAAAAAATGCAAATTATGCATTTGAGGAATATGCCCAGCCTCTTTTTATTGTAAACATCGGCACAATTATTTCAAACATCGATAGCGCCTTCGGGAAGACAAAATCGGTTTGTAAACGAAAATATTTTCACGAAATGAGAAATACCGTGAAACCAACGTCTTTCTCGTGGCGTGAATAACACATGAGTAGAATATTCTCCCCACCCCCCTTCCCAACTCAATCCACCCCAACCTCCGTTCCAATATTAACAGTGGTATTTCAAATGATTTATAATGCCTACAGCCCCTAACCTTTGTTAGTAATAATGATAGCTCAACACTGAATCTGACCCTAATTTGACCCCCAGGTAAATAGATTAGTCCTGATTTATACCGTTTTCCTGTCATCAATTAGTGTTTTATTCGTGAAGCAAAATAGTATTAAAATCAACAGGAAGCGGTGATATGTGACCTTGGACGTATAGATATGCACTCGGTTGATAAATTAAAAAAAAAATCCCTTGTCTGTTCTGACACAAAAATTATCCCCGAGATCATCCTTGAACAGGGAAGAGCCTGGGTGAAAAAAAAATCACAGAACTTTTGCAAAAATTGCGGTATAGGCTCTAGTTTGCATATGCTAAAGTGTGTTAGGAAAATAGTTTTTGTCCCCGAGGTAGAAAAGAAAATCACGGATATTCTGCGAATTCGCGGAAAAAGCTCATGCCTGCTTGAATGTCGTAATGACATTTCACTCGACCTGGGATCCGAAAAACTCACTTCTTTCCTTCCGTAGCTGGTTTGATGACGTATTGATCGAAATAAAACCGCACCATCCTCTCCCTCTCATCCAACCCTGGGAGACCAAACTCCACCATCTCGTCTAACCTGTCGTTGATTGCCCAATCGAACTGTTCCGGCTGGTTGCTGGCGAGGACTAACATGAATCTAACAGAAAGTTAAGCGAGAGATTGGTCACAAACATGTGGAGTTTTCTACAGAGCAAAGTTTTTTATAGCTTTACTTGAAAAACAGATTTACAAAGAATTTTACTAACCCAGCAAATTTTTGCAATGTTAAAAATACTTGGCATGTTATTACAAAATTACCTTAACTTTGCAACGTTATATGAATTTACACATACTTTAAAATAAGTAACCTCTAAACAAAGCTACCTTCACTTTCTTACGCTAGTCTTCGACTGAACTTTAAGAAAAAAATTTGGACAGAATTCGGAACTAACACAAGCTCACAGTTAAAAGGAATATTTCAAGTTAAGTAAAGATGGCCTAAGGTATGATTGCATGAGCTCAACTTTTGTTTGTGCCCCTTTAATAAAAAAATGTCTCTCAACCCCTCATTGCCACCTCTTAAGTCACACCCCATCCATCCTCCCCACCTTGTACTGGATGCTTGCTTGATGAATTTTTCCTAATCTCCTACAGTTCTTTCAACAATTTCTCCTATCAAGTGAGTGTGTGGAGTCCAACCACTAGTTTCAGCTTGACCCTCGATTCAAGCCACTTTTAATTTTTTTGAGGGAAAATTATTATATGATCGTGATGCGAAATATATCGAGTTAGAATAACAGAATTTGTACACCAAGGTCATTGTTGTTTCATTATTGTCACAAGATTTGTTTATTTAAACATGTATAATTTACGTGTGGGAGACGAGAGACGAACCAGACAGACTCAGAAACAGAAAGACAAACACACAGACACAAAGAGATGACTCACTTGTTGGATTGTTCCCCTGTACGATAAAGGAAGGCATTGAGCGTGCTCCTCAAATCTTCACTGATTACTTCCTGTTTAGGCGAGAGAACGAAAGAGAAAGTAAAGGAGAAATGTTCAATAAATAGAAAAATATATTTAATTGAAAAGTGTCGATTAAAAATCTTCCTGCCATCATCACGTCAATGACTCATAAAGAAAGGAAGGTAACTTTTAAAAATTTCTTTTCTATAAAACCAATCTGTCGTATCATTTTAATTCATTTTATTGCAAAATATGATCGTACAGAGATGACCCTTTGCCGTCCCGCATCCGGGGCATCTTTTTTGCATCTATGAGGGAACTTTTTGCCATCAAAATCAACGATTCATACTAATTTCACAACAAAAAAAATTAATTAAAAATGTCTTTTTGTAACCATTTCTTCACAGTATTTTAATTCACTCTATTGCATAAGATCATCATATCGAGGTATAACCTTTGCCTTTCTTGCATCTTTCTGTATCGTTGAAGGATTATTTTTAACTATTATGGTAGCAAACTCATGCAAATATCTTTGGCTGGTGTCACCATAACCAAGCAGGGGTGTGTATGTATGTGTGTGTTTGAGATGGCCATTTAAACTCTGTAGGGGTCTACCTGAAGCCTAGGGCGGTCTTTCCAACTGAAGGGAGGGTCGCCGCAGTAGATGTGTGAAGGAAGATCGTCTCATCACCTACGCTTTTCAAATGTACCTAACTACGCTATCAATTCACTCTGGCAGCAGCAGTAGTAGTAATGTAAATCAATCTTTCTTCTGTCTCTCACACACATCCCTTTGTGGACACCTTCTACCCGGTGCCCCACCATATGGCTTGGTCCCTCGACATCAAGAAGGGATCTCCAAGTGACCCTTTAAGCATGTTACCACCCTTGATCCACAAGACATTATACAACTCTAGTCTTTATACAATAACAGTGACTGTCACCAGGGGGTAGGAGCCGGGGGAGTACTGGTGGCACGTGCCCCCCCACTTTTTTTCAAAATAGCAAATGTGCCCTACTGGCAAATAAAATGTGCCCCTTTGATGAAGAACTGTCTTTCGGATATTTTAAGCCTTTGTTAATTTTAATATTTTATTTTAATTTTTTTATTTTTAGTCTGTACATGCTATTTTTAAAATGGCATCCCATATCTTTTTGTAGCACTGTTAACAATAAACAATCAATGTTGCAGCGCACCATAATAGTATTGACCAGCGCACCATAATAGCATACTAACACATCATATATATTTCAGACCATTGTGTATCAATTTTTAGCCTAATGAGTGATGGTTGTGGAATGATGTTGTGCCCCCCCCCCACTTTTTGGAAGCTTCCTACCCCCTGACTGTCACACTCACTTGCGATGAGACTCAAAATCGTGCGACAACAACAGGGTATAAAAATGAATGACTCACCGAACTTCTCCGTCTGAGGAATGCGTCGGCCTCGTCGACAAACAGCAAAACCCTGAAAGAAATGAGATGGAGATGGTGGGTCGGATCTCAGTAAAAAGAGGGTGCCTTCAATGAGGCAACTTATCACAGGCTGTTAGTGATCAATTCGGCTGTTAGCAATCAATTCGATTCAGGGAATCTTTAAACTTGAACCAATTATGCTGTTTCAACTAACTTCATGAAATTCTGCCCATCACCTTTGGGAGACACCTGTCTTCCAAAGCAGATACTGCTTCACATCTTTATCAACCTTCAGAAAACTACACTTCTTCTCGTTAGATCCGTCTTGTTTCGTACTCAAAAGCAGGAGGTTGTGTGTTTAATGTCTTTCAAGGCACAGGTGGGTGAAGTGCTTGCCCCCTCCTACCCCCCCCCCTCACCTGGTCGCTTACGGCAAGCTGGCAAATTTTTCTGCAACCCATGAAGTTTTCAGAACCTTATTAACATGGGCTGTGAAATGTTGAAATACTGTATCAGTGTTGTTTTTTTATAAATCCAAGCGTAAATCGACTGAAACAATGAAATTACATTGAACTCTGTGTGTTCACAAAACTGTGTATTTGTGCGTTCACAATCCAAAATAAGTTTACAAAACTGGAGGCTTTTTTAAAATGAAAGGGTGTTATTGTGATAGGTTATTTCAACACACTCCTGCTAGACAATGGACTCATAGATACATTCTAACCTTTGATTTCCCCAAATTATGTAATATTTTCATAGATATTTCACAGGAGAAGGTACACCTTGTTGTGTTGTGACCCACAGATTGGGTACAATATTTCAACTGTAGCCAGCAAGATCAATTTCGTGCAAACCTGTTTTTTGTAAAGAGATCGATGATATGGTAAGAATACGTGAAAAATGCATCTATCATTTGTCACCAACAACTACAGCAACGAATGAAGAATCAACAGATACCGATTCAAAGAAAACTTACCCCCTTCTACTAGTGGAAGCCCAGTCAAACAGCTTGTGCATAGCGCTGACCCCCTCCCGCCCCATGGGGGCGACATCTCCCCCTGTCATGATGGCGTAATCCATACCTGAATGCATGGCAAGTTTCTGAAGGACAAGTAAGAATTAGAAAAGAAAAAAAGTGTCATACGATTAGATCTAAGCAAACATTTTTCGGGTTGTCATTTAAGCATCACATTTCTCATTTTTCCCTTTAAAGTCTCAATACGTGTGTTTGTTGATGAATTTCAGGAAAACAAACGTCCGAAGCAGATTCAATGTTTCTTGTTCTAAATGCACTCTGACCAGATGGGTTTTAATGGAGAAAAGCTGTCACAATCGAAAGAAAGAAATTTATTTTCTGTTGCCCTTATGGCGCGAACAATTTACCAAAATCACTGCGACCGCCCATATCAGCATGTTCATTACACAAATGTAACCTATAATACATACTCGTATCGTCCACTTTTTTTAACCAATTCCACGGAGGAAACGTCTAAAAACACCTGTTGATTCATTGCAAAGGAAGGAAATGACACAATTTTGCAAGCTACATCGGAAAGACCGAAAGAAAGATACTATTCAAGAGAAAGGACCTAACACAGGAAAGCCACAAAAGTGAAAGTCAGAATTGATTGGCGTATGATCTGTTGGGCAGGGCTTACAAATTTTGATTGAAGTTGATTTTTATTCAACACAAAATGTTTAACGACAGATAACTCAATGAAAGTAATAATTATTGACATGGAAATTGCATAAAACGGTGTCATTTTCACTGAGCTTTTAGTGCAGTAAGCTGGAAAGGTTGAAGTTTCAATTTTGCAAACACATACTGAGACTTTAAAATATGATTATTTACAACAGATCAAACTTCCACAATGCTCTGGTTAAGTGACAACCTATCAAACCTAGCCTCAGTGATGTTATTAGACTGTAGACTTCAAAAAAGTAGAATTATTGAATTGAAGTTGATAGATGTCTTGATACTTTTCCATGAAAGGTTCCATAAAGTTCAATAACTTTTAATTGGCTAATCCAAAGGTAAGTTGGAAATAATTTGCATTTTTCAGTTAGGCTGTTGACTAGCGATTGATACTAAACACGAGAAAAGATGTTTGGGTTTCGACATGCCGCCAAGATCGGAATGAAATCATTCATTACTGGCTCTTTAACCTTCATTTGAGCACCACTCGGTTTTGGTAACATTAGTGATATAACGCAAGCGACTTCCTCGAATAGTAAAATTCAAACTGAATTCATTCAAGGAATGCAAATATAAAAAAATTCAAGTGGTTTCACATTTGCAGGCATATACCTGATATGCACATTGATGGTTGGATCTTTTAAACGTAAACAATTGCTCTATATTTAATTATATAATTGTTTATAATTATGTATAATTATTTATAACTATTAATAAATATTTAATTAATATTCAATAATCATGTTGGCTATTAATATCCCTTCAAGTTAGATGTGCAAAGCACATCACATTTGGCTCTTCTTGGTATGTAGGAGAAATAAAAAGCTGTAAGCCAGCTTGCTTTTCACAAAAAAATAGAAAACGTCACAAACTGAGGGTTTGACACAAATATGAACAAATTATAAACTTTCAAATCATACCAGAAAGATCGAAAGGGTTATGACATCTACCTTACCTTAGCAAACAAAGTTTTTCCTGTGCCTGGTGGTCCGTGCATGAGTATATTCCTGTACAGGCCTCTGTTTGATTTGGTGTTTCTGGTTGTTACGGCAATTTCACGAATTCTCTCCTCCAAGGTGGGCTAAAATGTGAACCAAATATTAGAAAGAACTAAATGTGAGGAAAGGAAATGCAGTTATTCGCATAGACAAGGATAAGAACACCATTCACAGAAATTATGACTTTGAACTGTCAAGTAATAAGAAATGGGTGGAAAAGCTGTCAAACTTTTAGACTATTTTTACAGTTAATAACTACTCATTTAATATGACATCTAATTTATGAGAAAATTTTCCTTTCCTTGCAGGATACCAGTTAGCATCTAACAAAATCACAATAAAATAACATTTGCTCCATTTACTGCTACTTCTAGGTTTGAATGTCAGACATTCCATAACTGTGACATCATTAATGATTAATTAATGGACAGTCCTAAATGTCACTATCATGTTGCTGCCGGTAGAGGTGTACGTAACCACATGCACCAAACTGGTCTATTGATGCAAGATCTGTTAGATGTAGCCACCTTGAAATATTCAGTTCACACCAAGGTATTCATGCCTTCACCTTAGACAACAAATACAACAAGGGTGTTTAATTTAAACAAGTTATAGTCCAATTTTTATTCCTTTGAATTATCAATAAATAACAAGCCAACTTTGACGACTTCAGCAAATCTTTTACAGACTCTCCCTACCTTGAGGATGACACCCTGCAGGGCACTGGCTGGACGAGTGAACCACTTCTTGCAAAATTTAATCGGATGTTTTAGCACCTCTACTGGAGTGAACCTAGAAGTGTCCCGGACCAAGGAAGGCTTTCCTAGACGGGCTTCGGCGTATCTCCCCAAGACGGACGTTCCCTGCTTGGCTGAGTAGACTCCCACTGCTAGAAGGGTTAGTCCCGCAACCTGTCCGACAAAGATGGAAACACTTTACAAGAGCAAGAAAGCATTAAAGGAAGGACTCAATTTGACATGAGGAAGGCAACTTTTGGGCCTGATATATCTGTTAGTAATCTAAAATCAATCGCTTGGATGTTGTATCAATTACACCTGATGCAAGTTTATGTAACTAAAGTTATTTTGAAGCAATATGTAAATTTTTACCTTGCGATATGTCATTTCCTACTGTATGATTGCCCTTCCACCTTATGATTATGCATTATGCAGATTGGCCATTTTAACTTTGCATTTTTGGATTTTCAAGAAGAGTAATGTTGCTGCAGACTGATTGGTCTGTTTTATCATGTGACCAAATCTAGTACTTGTGATTGGCTGGCAGTAGGTACTTTTCTTCACTTTTGTGTTGAGAAGTTGGTCTCTGTGCTTTGGCACATAAAAGTTATGCATAAATTGTCACAAGCCATAATCAAATCACTGACCAGGTAAACATAGCAAATGTTTTGGCTGCTGGAAAGATTTCAGTTGTGATTTTCACCTTTCGATCCCTGCTGGATACGCTAAAAGCATCTCAATTTCCTTAGAGAGAAGAGGACTGACAAAACATCTTGTTGATACCAAGGACAACTAGTGTGTTCTAAAATCATCTCATGTCACCCGTTAACAGTGCACCCATCCCTACACATGCCGTTGCTTTTCACGTTTGATGAAAGATTATTACAACAGAGAACAATTTGTGTACTTGGAAGCCCTACAGCTTGACTTAAACTTGAGTAGGAATCCAGACACAGTAAACAACAAAGTGTATGGCACAGCCTAACCTTTTCCACTCCCAACTTATCTCCCCTTTCCACCTGACCCCCCCCCCCCCGCCTGCTCCATCCCCACACATCTGACACCTTCTCTCTCCCAATCTTCAACTTACTGAAGCAGTGACTTTATCCCAGTCAGAGATGAATGCTCTTAAACCATCCCCTATGATGCTACCGGCAGTTCTGAAAAATAAAACAAAAATTATGCCAGTTTTAGAGCTCGTGTTTGGCTACTATCACGAAATGTAAGAAGTGTATTGGATGTTTTCAACCTTTCTGATGGTATTTGTTGGGAGTGGGGGGGGGGAGGGGTATATTCCTAAAGCAACTGGCATGCTGTTAATATCTAAAACTACATAAAAACTATTATCAAGATATCACCAGGTTCCTACCACCAGAATGGTTCTGCAGAATGGTTACGAGATGCGGGTTTTTCCTAGTCAAATAGTTAGTTTCTGTACTTTTTCTTGCTTTCTCATATATATATTTTTCCCCATGCCTTTCTTGCTTGGAAGTGTTCTAATTTATTTAAGTCACTTCTTAGAACACTTTCTTTTCACAACTTTGCATGCTGTTCATCTTAACTTAATCAATTGTTGTGGGAAAACAAATAAACGTAATTCCAATGAAATACGTCCAACAGATTAAATTTAAAGCCGACAACAACTCCACCCGAATTTTTGATACGCTTAGGTATAGGCTTGGCAAAATTCACAGCTGTTATCACATTCTTGAAGGCCCACTGTAAAATGTTGGTTTATGATCTGGAAAGTAACCAACTTTCTCAAGGTCTGTACATTTCCTAGGGACATTTTTAATTCCACAAAGTTGCAGTACAATTTCATACTGGAATATAATACATGGCAAGAGATATTTTTCTTTACGATTTCATATTTTTTTGGTAACATCTTGATATACTCTCATCTAGCATAACTCAACAGTGTTTGTTTAGAATAAATATCATAAATCAAAAAAATTTCAACTTTATGAAATGTATTTTTTAACTAGTTTGACTTTTCGTAGGTTAAAAGCTGACAGATGTGCTAGAGAGTCAAGAATGACCCTTTGGTGACAAACTGAAGATAGGACTGTGGATGTAGGGGAGGTAACTACCACAATGAGATCCTTTGTTTATAGTAACTTGACCCTATTTCTTTCTACACTCACTGAATGGATTGCAGGACGGTGTCTCGGTGTTCCCTAGCTTGGATCCGGATCTGTTCGTTACGTATATCTTTGTTTTCTCGTTCAATTTGGGCTTTCCCTGATAGCTCCGCCTCCAATCTCTTCATATCGTTCTTGTGTTTCAGCTCCGCTTCGTATTCTATGGTTGCTAAGGGCGAAGAAATCAAATCGGTGGGAATCAGTAATGAATTAAGAAAGGTTTTGCTCTGGGGTAGATCGGGGAAATTAGTATCACCTTCGGTGTGTGGGGTGGGAAGTGGCACACCATTAGTTCATTACAAACTATTTTCTCACATACATCTTGATTCTACGATTTTTGATGTGACCCAAATGCTACATTTACATGTCCATGGGTAAGGATGAGGATCACCTGGGAGGGGGAGGGGGAGGGGGAGGGGGAGGGGGAGAGGAGGAGGAGGAGGAGGAGGAGGAGGAGGAGGAGGAGGAGGAGGAGGAGGAGGAGGAGGAGGAGGAGGAGGAGGAGGAGGAGGAGGAGGAGGAGGAGGAGGAGGAGGAGGAGGAGGAGGAGGAGGAGGAGGAGGAGGAGGAGGAGGAGGAGGTAGGGAGGGGAACATGAAGATTTTCCATGAGGGAAAGAAAGCAATTGCCTGTATTAGGTCCCATTCAAGAAAACATCAAATAAAAAAAACAAACAAACAAAAAGTGAGAAAAAAAAACTAAAATTTAGGCTCAAGTGGATCTGATCTGTCATGCTTAAAACAAATTGTTTAAATCCTCAGTCTTAGGAAGGACCAACAGACCAATAACAGTGCCAAGGAATATGACATGCCACAGCTTGTTTGGGAATAGCGTATCGTTTAACATTCACGACATAACAAGATTTCAATTTTTCACAATTCTCAAAAGAACCTTTTGGGACCATTAGATAATTTTCTATGAACATTGTCGACTACTGTACATCCTCTCAAGTCAAAATGAAACTTTCATGGAAAGGTGTACAATAATATCGCAGAACGAGAACAGACAAAGTCATTCTGGTCTCTTTTATTAGTTGTTACAACTTTGTTTACTACTTACATCTTCTCATGGATTCCTGCTTCTTAACCGAGTCTTCTTGCTTCAATAAGTTCTCCTCGTTCACCCTTTTCTGTGAGAAGGCAAAGCAAAAAATTTAGACTTAAACTGTTCTGTTCCTTTTTTTCTTACATAGCAGACTTTTAACTATGTTACCATGCATCTTACAAAATATATAAAGAAAATAAAAAATGATTTGGTGAAGTGTTGTTTTTTTTTTTTTCGTTTCATATATCGAGACTATCATTAATATGCAAAACCCTCCGGAACATTTTTATTACGCTGAAAGCTAAAAAATGTTATTTCTATAACAGTTAAAAACTGACAAGATTTATGCATAGTAGTGTCCATATTCAGCAGTACATTGCTTAAACAGGAGAGAATCATGTTTCAGGTTCCAGACCGGTTATATCATTTGCAGCATCTGTATTTCATGTACATTTACGTCGCCTACAAAATGCAGATCGCCGACGTATGTAGAATACACAGTACAGTACCTGCTGTGACAACTGATCATCGTAGCGTCTCCTGGCCAGCTGATCCTGGTATTGCGCCCTCTTTTGATGCTCTTGGGTTTCATGGCTTAGAGTCTTGCGTCTCTCCTCCTGTTGTACACGGGACTGATCCAACTTCATTTGCTCGAGAGCGCCTTCATATTCCTGGAAGCGGAAACAATCGGTAAAGATTTTAGTTTCGACTATTTTCTGTAGGGAGCGGTAGCCTACATGCAACCTAACTCGACAAAATTAATAGAAAAAAGTTTAATATGAACAATGAGCAAAGATCGATAAAACCTTTGGTACACCAAAGGATATTGCATTCAGTATTTCGTTAGCACACAATTCAGAAAACATCGAGTCTGTTACAAAATTTGTGAAGACTAACGTTAGTCTTGTCGTATGATTTTGACTGAATGTACGAGGGAGTTTTTATCTTCCTTGTGATGAGTGGTTAAGTCTGTCCGATAATTTTGGAATATTAAGCTCCCTCAAAGGTACACTGAATCTGTGCATGATAGGCAGACTGGAACTACTAATGTTAAACAAAGCCACATCCTTCTTTTGATGACATAAATTAAAAGAAATAAGTTACAAAAAGAGGAAACATAAAATCTGACATAGAAATCATAAACAGACCTTGAAAGCACAAAAAAGTTCTCCATTGGTTCTTACTGGATCTCAACACATCACCTCAGCCTAAAAAGGCAAACATGGCTCTCATTTCCATTGAAATTTCATCATGTTTTTTCTCTCTATATATATCTCTTTTTGATTAAATATCACTTCAAGCAAACGCTAAACAGTTAATGAGAAATTGTAACCCTGGTTTCGAGAAAGAAAAGTCATAAAAATAAAGAAGAAACTACAATTACCTTGATTTTGGCTTGTTTTTCTAACTGTTTATTTTGCTCTTGCATCTTAGCCAGTTCCAGAGCTCCTTTGGCATTTGCTAAAGAAATTGAGTAAAATTTGTGTAAAATAAAAAAGTATCAACATTGCAAGTACTAATGCTGAGTGGCATAAATAGACGAGCCAACCCTACACATTCATTACAATGAAAGTACATGTAATTCATGACCATTCTGTCAAGAAAGTGTAGGATACATGAATGTAGTCATATTATTAAGTACTGTATGCATATTGGGTAGATGAGAAAGCCGTTGCCAAGGCCCTATGCAGATTATCCAGCTGTGTTTTTTCTCGAGTTGTCTCTACAACAGGACATAGTCAAGGTTATTTTTCACTATCTTTATAGGTCTAGCTGACTTGCCTCCTCAGCAAACTTATATGTTAATCACAAACATCTTATAAACCAACTTGATTGTTCATGTAATTGGGAACAGTTTTTATCGGCTACACATATAAATAGCGTACAGTGCACAATACTGAGTGTTTTCGACATGATTGTCATATAGTTACGTGACACATTAGGAAACACACTGAGACTAGTGATTGTCCTGAAATTAATACAACTTCCAAGTTCTGACTTGAGAGATTTGAAGAGAAACTGAGTAATAGGCCTATTGGTCGGTAGGCTAGAGTCTTTTGGCATTTAATGTAACTAAGTGTAAGAAAGAGCCCTGCCCAGTACTTAACAGGGCAAGCTGAACTGACAAAACATTCTTAATCTGAAACTGAGTACACACATTTGAATCTGCCAATTAAAAGCAAACCTCACTTGATTTGTCTAAATCCTTTGCAGCTTTCGCTGCACGTTCCAGTCCAGTTGGATCAAAATTAGACCAATTACTGTAGCTACCACTGGATTTATCCTTCTTGTCTCCGCCATCATCTTTGCCTCCATCTGACCCACCACCACCAGCAGCTCCAACTGCCTGTTCAAAGGACTGGGGCTGCGGGACTTCCTGATCCTTGTTCAAACCAAATATCCACGACATTGTCACTCGGTCTTACTTTCTGATGTTTGATAGTTAGAGGCTCTCTCTGTAGTCTTGTGTCCAGGATAACAGGCTACTGTACTAGTAGTATATAACACTATGGTATAAGAAGCCTAAGTTGCACACCGGGTAACGGTACGATACATGAAAGAGCAAGCTAAATATTTGATCTCATTGGTTTACTGGATTCAATGAAATGTTTAAACAATTTCCCTTATAATGAAGTTTAATAGATTTCTTGTGCATGGACCAGATGTCGGTGTTCTCAAGGCCTTGCAATACTTGGCAGGGCTCACTTGATCAAGCCAGAATTGGACTTCACACGTACTCTTTAGTACATGTACGTATTACACGAACAAACTTGTTATCAAATTTATCACACAATGTAGCATGGTAGATGGGTACTTGTAACACACGTGCAATCTTAGGTAATCCAAAGAGATACTAGGCTACTCCTTTCAGCCGTTTATCGTAAGTCATACTCGGATGGCCGGTGTAGTTTGAAACCGTGAACCTTCCCAATAAGTCGACCCCCCCCCCCCCACCCCATGGAGTTAGACGGCTAGGTTCGGTGGATAAGGGAGAGGATGGAGTGGGCTCATTTGTTTTCTATATGTTGCAGGTATTATAATTAACTCGTCTTTATGAATGCTACAGGATGTGATCTTAGTCTACAGAAAACTCGTAGTAGGTCAAATGACAAAAGGAGTGTCCCTCCTGATCCTTTTTTCTACTAAACTAAACTAAATTGCTTGGGAGAATTGGTGTTCTGCACGTCGGAGGGTTATAGGCTAAAATGCCGATTGAAATGATTTGCCCGATTGTAGCAGAGAGTTCAAACTTCTTGATGTAACGTTGGGTCATGAGATTAGTTCTTTTTCGTAGAAACTTTTTCCCCATACAATTATCCATTTTGACAAGATTATAGATAAACCACTGGCAGGCTAACCGTGGTTAAACGTAGGTATTCGTACTAAATGGTATAAAATACTGGCACACACAGTACGTTTTCTACTATCAATTGGATAACAGTTTCTTACGCAATATTCATTGAAGCGAACCGTATATAGGCCTAGATGGGAAGTACAACAGCAAATCTTCAACAAATATACAAAGGCAAGAAAACACATGCAAGCGTTCATCTCCCACAGGCTTGACAAAAAATGGTCTATAATATATTTTTTCCGTGGTATAGCCTTTGTAATTGTCGCAACACAGAAGTATAACTGTATTTTCCTTGTTTTGTAGATAATTCTTTGGTTTGATTATTCGTGAAACCGCATAATACACATTTAAGCTGCATACATACACTAACAAGTTATGGAATATTCCCAGCGGAAATGGCTTTTGGGAATAAGCACTGGTCCGTGTTTTACATAATGGATATTGCAAGGACTCCCATTCAAAATAAACGGTCTTCATATTTAAAAAAGAAAAATGTAAAGGAAGTATTTCACTGAGGCATATGGCAACACTGAATTATAACGACTTGATGAAACACTCTTTTGATCATCATAAGTGTGCCTACACAGAAAAGTTACGCAGTCACGGGGATAGGCTAAGCAGCTTATATGACAATATGCCATTTATGAACGTCGGTTGTATATAACATATCATTTATTTTATTTAGGACATAGATGTAAAGAAGTTTCAAATAAAGTTATTAATTTAATGACAGCGTTATAATAGTATATATATATCAACCATACATAAAAGGACATACTAAAATCTTTACCATCAATAAAGTAATAAATCCATCACGGGTGCTGCAATATAACGTATGGTGTAGTTTTAATTTAATTTTATGTTGAAGCTACGTAAACGATCAATCACCATCGCGTAATAAAGACTAGGGAATTTATCACCAAATTTCTACGGTTTCTTAACATATTAACTGTTTCTCTTTCCTTTTTCCCTTTTGTTGGGAATTGTAGTAGTATCTTTACGGTACTCTTCACGGATACAACACACACTAGCATATATGAACAAGTGTCCTTTTGTAAGCGTCGCAATTAAATGTCTAGAAGAGCGCCCTCTTTAACAACGTCATGGAAATCCCCGATATTTTCCCGGTGATAGCATTTTAGGAAATGACACTATTTACATGACGCTTATATATATGTAGGTATGGAACGATTACATTTGAATAACACGTGTTATCGTTCCTTTGTTGCGCTCGGGAAGATCTTGAATGGAACCCTGGAATGTATTGTAGTTTCTATATTTATATATCAACGCTACAGCAGTGCATATTACAACGTTTGAAGCTCGGCCTTAAAATAACCTTGCAGCTGAACGGCAGTATACACCGATGCAGGGTCACTACTACTTGAGGTTAAAAAGTCGATTTACGAATGAAGTGGAGTGCTTGGTGTTTAATTAACATAGACTGGTTGGTTAATCTTCGTTTCGGAAGTCTTCTTGTGCAATCACATATTCTCGCTGTTTATCAAATATATATTTTTATCGTCTGCTATCAATCTCCCTGACACTATAAGGTCCGAGCTGTCTTTTTGACTGTTATTATTGTTGCACATGACAGGGTGAGGCCTTACCTTTGCCGATTTCAAATTTCGCGAGTGAAATTTCGTAGTTTTGAACCTTAGTTCTTCTTCTTCAACAACAACAACAAGAAACAAAATTCTGAATATATTATTCCAATGTTGAAGCAAGAATTTTGAACTGGGCATATGCAATCTGCAAACGGCCACTGACCGACCAGGTGTGATATAGACCTCCCCACGTGAAGAAACGTTTTACATCCCTGGAAGAATTTTAGTCCTTCTACCAACGTTAGCTAACTTTACAAACAAAGCAATGTCTCTGCCACATATTGCCTTGTATCCAATCCAACCTGCTACCCCGGTAAGTTACCCAAATCATGTTATTGACACAAATACGGCACCTGAGAATGTTCAATTTTACGTGACATTCGATGGTAAGACATACCCAGCACAGCAGCCACCACCTATCAAACATGTACTCGACGTCGGGAAAATCTACAGCAAGACGCCGTCTCCAGCGGTAGATGCTCTCGCGGCACCGGACCTTATATCGTACGTAGAAAACATCTGTTAATTTTTTTTTCACTGTTAAAGTCAGCTAAGTACAAAGCTTGTTGTTAATATATATCTGCGTATAGGCTCTCTAAGCTAACATACATATTGTGACATTCTATGCTATGCTATATATTATGAAATATCAAGTTACGTGTTGCTTATATATAAGTCTAAAAGATTTCCACAACAAAAAGAGAACAGAGCAAGGTCAAAGTCATTTGCGTCTTTCAACCGAATTTCAACTAAATGAATCGTTCTGAGAACAACATGCTAAATTGAGTTACAGCCCGCAGGAGCGGTGAGTGGGGGCCCGAGTGTAGGGGTGGGGGGGGGTAGGATTTAGAATGTTATTAGATGTTCAGTATAGTGTATCACATGATTCCCGTGTTGCTCCTCCTTATACCTTAGTCTATATATGAATATTCATCCCAGACGCGTCTATACTGCTGTTTATAGCACCCTTAATTAAATTATATGTGTCTATGTGCCCGATTGTAGCCTATATTTGAATATTATTCCAGCATAGCTGCTCCTGTACTCGCCCTCCCAGTATGGATTTGAGCTCAGTATACTTTCAAGGATGCTGGGTTGAAGACCCCGCTCCCAAACACCCCTCCCCCACCTCCCCGTCGCCGTAAAGTCCACCACCCATGTACACCTATATAAGCATAGGCTTACCTCCGACGTACCGTAACTTACGTATAAACTTACGTATAAACTACTCATGCGGACTCCATGTTACGTAAATCATGTTATTTGTGAAATGCACGAGAAAGGCCTGAAACTACAGAGGTATATTTTCACAATTTATCTTCCCCAATATTTAGTAGTAAAAAGACCATTATTTTTTTCATTCGCTCCAAAAATCAAAACAATGGCAAAAATCGATAATTAACGCATTTTTTTTTGGTTGTATAAATGCATACTAATATTGACGTCGGACAGCGAATTCACAGTTCTAAGAGTTTTTCTTTTGTTATTCATCCCTTATGATATTGTAGCCGTATATGAAAATTTTGAATTCGTTGATCAATTTCTACCATTTGCTTAATTTTGTGTATAAATTGTCATCTGTTCCACGACGTAAACCTTATTCATTAGCAAAAAAAGATTCATCTTGCAAATAACCAAGAAATGTCCACAGAATATAACAAACGCAACATTTGGCACCGAAATCTCGTGAGATATATATGCTATTGATACGACGCGTAAAAGTGTTCAACTTTTCATTCCCAAATAAAAGTAATAATAATGAGATAGTATTACTAAACAAAAGTGTATTTTATCAAATTAAGTCTACCGAGTTACATTATAATGGAATCTATAACTTGCAAATTTTCACTTTCAGTGGTAATTTGCTGCAATGAGATACAAACATATTTGATTTTCATATTCTACTTGTTATACATACTATTAAGCATTCCACAATGGAATAAGTGACAACAGTAGGTTACCTTCCACCTACTAATATGGCTTAGTAGCCCGGTGGTTCAAATGGGAATAATTTATCGAATGGTTGATTTTTTCCAAATAGTAATTTTCATGTTCATGAATTTTGTTTATCAAAATAGAAAATACCGAAAAACATTTTTTCCTATGTGCAAAAATTGTAGTATCTGCATCTTTCAATTTGTGTAGCAAATTGAGATTTATAGCCTAGGCAATACAAGGATAATTATACCCTGACATCCCCTCCCCCCACCCCACGCATGACGACATCATCACTGAACAAGTGAAATTTCATCCTGTTTATATTAATGTATATCATATGCATAATTACTTTATTATTTCGAAGAAACTGGCGTTTATGCAACATATATGATTCTTCAAAAAGCACGCGCAACTCTTGGTTACCTATTGTTGTTGCAATACATTAGGTATTGTTTGCGTGCTAAAAGGATGTCTACATGGCAACACGTGGTCAGTTTCGACATTAGTAATTTTGTATTGCATCTTATACATACAATATATGTCCGCATATAAAACGGGAGGCCCGGGTTCGGATTCGATGGAGGCTAGAAGATTTTCCCCTTTTCAGGAGTTTCCAACTTTACCCATCACTGCGTTCAAATGTATCCAACCAAAGTTGCAGGTTAAAGTTTTGCCCCAAATACGTATAAACTGCCGAAATGTTTGGTCTTTAAATTGGATGCCACTGCTGTATTGGCCCCGATAAATTGGATGCCACTGCTGTATTGGCCCCGAATATGCTAGATATTCAAATACAGTCACCTTTGGTCAAAATTCTTTAACTGTCTTTATTACAACCTTCGATAAACTTTTCCTCACTGGTGACAATCAGGCATCTTGTGTGTTCCTTAAAAAATGTCTGAGAACAATTTCGAGAGTAAAGACCTCCAGGAAAAGTACTTTCTGCAAACTTCTAGCAATTATAGCGTGCTATAGTTTGGAGCCTATACTGACTACCTTTAAGTCTACTTTTGTTTTGGGGGCAAAATCCTACCCAGATTTGATACATTTTGAACCCATATATATACTAGGGTAAAACATTTGCCAAACTTTTTTTTGAGTGTATATAGGCCTACAAGTATGTTGATGAACTTAAGTTACGGTTGGTTAATGGGTAAAAATCACATAGGAAAGTGATCCAACCATTTCATTTGCACAAAGTTTCACTTTTTCCCTTGTAATGGTCACCACCATAACACGACCATCGGTAGATGTATATATATAAATAGTTAGACATAATATGGTATATGTGCTTTGTATGGTGTAAAACCATACATCAGACATTTGATACTCAAATACAGGTATCTAGAACACGTGACGTTTAATATGATCTATATACATAGTATGGTATTTCCGCCTAATTTTCACCAAATTTTATGACAATGATATAAAAAGGATTCATATTCGAATAAATTCTCAATCCTGGTTTGGAATCCAAAGAGTACACCTTCTCACTACAGTTAATGTAGAAGAATGTTAAAGAGGTTTACTACTTCTGAAATATGTTTTCATATATACTTTACCGTACAAGTTCCTTTGTCGATCACGATGGTTCTAATATCTGTGAACTGAGATTGAGTTAATAATCTATATGGAGGAGAAAAGGCTGGGGTGTCGGGGAGGGGTGGGGGAGTGCATGGGACAGCCTATGCTGAAATTGATGAGAATGCTATTTGCAGGTCAATAATCTCAAAAGCTTACAGACTACAAAATGCTCCCAAAATGCAGCAGGACAAGATTAACCCTCCATGAGTTAAATTGATATTTATTTGAACAGAAGTTCGCTATACATTGTTTCATTTCCTGATATCGCGTTTGTGGTAGAGCTACTTTGCAACTTATACCTATGATTTCCCCTTTGTGAATATCCTTGACGTATTGCACGTTGTGTGCATGTTTAGGTTATGGATTGCCTAAGCCCACATGGTCAGTTACGGAAAGAAAAAAAATCCTAAGCCCACGTGAATTACGGGAAGAAAAAACAAACAGGAACAATCAACAAAAACAAAAAACAAACAAGGTACTTCCGAGTTAGTTTAATAGTTTCAACACGTTGTCCCATCTATAAGCCGAACCGTGAGTTTCCCATGGACATAAGCACATATATACCCTCACAGAAACGAGCAAGCAAGTTATCTTTACACTGTGCAGTGATGAGCTTCCCATCAATTACCTAGAATTTGACTGGCATGTGACATAACTTTAAAGACATCGACATCATACGTTTTGTTGTATGTATTGTTTGTTAAAAGTTACACAACATCTATATATACCGCCTGAATATTGCAATATCGAACAAAAAATTTTCCGATATTAATTAACTAAAAATTTGTTATCAAATTTTAATAAATTTTATACTCATAACGTAATCAACTATGATTTCAGTTGGAATCCCGCATTCAATTAATTAGAAGGGCAAATTGAAGGGGGAATTGTCAATCTTCTAATCTAGTTGACCAATTCTAATTGAAATGCTATCATTTCGAATAAAATTTACAATCTAATTAAAACGACTCGTGAGAGTCTGTAATGTAAATTTTATATTTACTATTCGCCAACCATTTCGTTCTATTAAGGCGTAGTATATGTCAAGCGTGTAAACATACCTGAGAACAGATACATGGGAGTTATTGGCTACAGCCCGGGGTCCTGGTCAATAGGGGTGGGGTGGGGTGGGGTGGGGGAGGGGTTCCAGGAAAATATGGGATTCAGAATAGATACTGTAAACTAATTTTCATAATATACTTAACGGAAAGTAAAGAACATAAAAAGAATTTAATTTTCCCCGGGGGCCCGACCTAGCTCTCGACGCATTCCCCTATGCACGTGGTCGATTCGCACTTGAAATAAGTTGCATGAAAAAATAGTTAAACACATAAGAATATCAAGAGCTACTATGTGTTATTTTTACTGACAGACTTACTATTGCCAACTCATTAAGTAAAATACATTAACCAGAGACGAAAAACAAAAGCCTTCTTGATCAAATTAATATCGTAATAAAGATAAATTCAGTGTGCTGCTCTAATAGAAGGCTTAACATTTTTTTATTATTCAGTACATCTATATGATTATTATATTTTGTTGTTGTTATTTATTATTATTTTTTATTATTGTTATTACTACTATTACTACTACTACTAATACTTTCATTTTTACTATTATTATAATAATAATATATATATATATTTATATGTTATGTCGTGTTGCTTTATGCTGTTTTCGACAAAATTTCGCCCTGAAGACAAGTTCGTATGCGGTAATACACGATACTGTATGTTATGTAGTAAATTATTACTAAAACGTATTAACCATTGCTACTGCTAAATGTCAAATAATATAATTGGGCTTACTTTCCAAGAAATTTGGTGTGTGCTCATATATTATTTAGCGATTAAAACTCGGCAATACAGTATACATATATATATATATATATATATATACATATACATATATAGTAAATTATATATACATATATATATATATATATATATATTTTCGCTTCTTTCATGTGTGTGCATTGGACCATTTTATCTTTCTTCGTTCGCTGTTTACAGTTTTAGTAGTCTTTTTGCTCACTTTGTTAAAGGGTTTACACCCGAAACGTCGTGTTTCTTTTCTTTATCATTAGCACTAGCAAACTTTACTATTTTTCTACTAGAATTCTCAGTGCTACGCAGAACATTGCCTATATATATATATATATATAGATATATATATAGATATATATATATATATATATATATATATATATATATATATATATATATATATATATATATATATATATATATATATATATATGCAATTTATCCAAAAGAGCGTTTGTATAATGAGATAGTCACGTATAGATTACATATGTATGGGCCTTCGTGACGATGCCATTATAACACGTTGTACAAGCTTTTTGTCGGAAACTCTATTCCACTCTTTTATGGTCGTTGAGCTTTGTGTCCATCGTTTAGACTGACTTACTAGTAGGCCAAATGAAATTAAGAACTCATACTTGTTGATGAACAAAGAAGCACAGAAATATATTTGCTTTACAATAATCAATAAGTTTCATCTTCCGAGAATGGTTATATCAGCGAAGAGGAAATATATAGCCTACACAGTGTTGACTTTGCAGCCCCCTCCCCCCCCCCCAAAAAAAAATAATAATAATGGCGAAGATAAATATCAAATACCACTTAAAGACCTTATACGTGTAATCGCTTCATGGGTTTCACTTTCGTGCTAATTTTTGTATTTATTTCAATTTCACTTTGTTGGTTTATTCATATTTTTTCAGTTTCGTTAAAAACATGTTCCTCCTCACCCCCCCCCCCCCCCCGCCTTGACTTGTTCAGAATATAGTGATCTATTATGCGACTGATTTGAACTAGCGTTCCTTATTTACAGAGTAATGCTGCTAAAGTCTTTGTCTTTCGGCCAAATGAACGAATACTTTCAAGGTAAAGAAAAGCGAAAGCGAAACACAAAATCAACTACACCCCTGTTTCTATGGTAACTGTCGTATTGGTGACTGTTCTTAATTTTTGTATGATGAATATAATTATAGACATCGAGGTGAAGAAAAATCAACAACACAATTTACACTGTCAACTAGGCTGATGTAACTGACATTCACGAAGGTAAACCTCAACTTGGGTCAATATCCTAATGCAATTACCATTATATACTGTTCTACTATAGCATTCTTCCCAAGCACTCGTACTGACAGAACAAACCACAGTTTCTAAGCCCTCCTTGATATTCTTAATGTTCATACTGCCAGTACGACTCTACGAGTGCTTTGAAGTGGGACATGAAATACAGTAAAGGGGGGCTAAAGGTTGTCCCAACTGAGTGCATGAATTCTTCCCACCTTCATCCATCGTCATTCGGGGGTGGGAGGGGGGGGGGGGAAACGTTTCAGACGGGTGATTTTTCCCCCTTCAAAATTCAAAAGTATTACTTAGCACAACAATACATTTAGACTTAATAAATGACATTGTTTACGTCATAGTCTCTCAATGAGAGGGAACCGGGGTTGCCAGGTTTGAGGCGTGTATATCAAATCGTTTGTTTAACGCGATCGTGCTCTAATTCTTGCCCAGGTTCTATCTTGTGTGACGTTCCTGTACCCTTTTAATAGGCCATGATTGCCTAGTTTGATAATATCAGTGCTGCGTGTGCTTCTTTACATTATTTTCTCTAGTTGCATGAAATCCGGTTGCTGCCTCTGCCCCTTTAAAGTACAAAACAAATACACACACAACACAAAACACACACAAAACACACAACGAGGAAACGACACTGAGCAGAAACAAAGGAACTGAGACATGCAGCAGGAAATGACATCATCCTTGCATATATGAATATTCATTTCTACAGCCAGCCTATATCCGATACTCTGACTGCAGTCTAAACCGGTAACGATGTATTGACATAAAATAATATCGACGAGATGGTTTAACGATATTATCCATTTATGTATAATAGAAGAATAAAAACTATGATATCCTGCTTTACTTTATATGTCAACTAATCGAGAACAAAGCACTGTAATTAACAAATTCCGGAATAGAGAATAGCTATTCCATCTGTTTCAAGCAAACCTATACATTCATGACCGAAACTTGACTGTTAATGTTCGATGGTCTTCGATGTACATATTGTGTGTTTTTGCTCTGACAGAAGGTACTGTCATTATTGTTGCTTATCAACTTTCTATTTCTACGAACTACATTAACCTATGTATATATAGGAGGGTGCCTATATATAGATGGAAACTGGAACATTTTTTTGCAACTGTTGAAACAATGCTGTAGAATTAGTTTCAAAATGTTTAACTTGTGCCACAACACATAGGCCTACTTTTTTTTTGTGTGTTTTGATTTTTTGTGTCTGCCGGGAAGGTGGAGGGGTTGAATCCCTTGAATTTCTTCCTGAGAGGGGGATTAATGCTAAAGTTTACGTGCTTGCTCTCTATGATGTGAAATCGAAGCTCGCGAGGAAAGTAAATCACCAGGCCAGATGAACAACCTGACGGCTATATCACTTCTAGAACCAACGGCCTGTCCAGGTATTAGCTTCCCCGCCCCGCCCCTCCCTTCCCAACCCGGCATATGACATGCAAAAATACGAAACGTTACGCTGTAACATCTAACTAGATCAATATTTGTTTCCATTCCAAAAAATGGCAGAACGCGGCATAAGCTAAGAAATATAGCGTCTTCATTTTCAAAATGACAATTTTGTTTTTCAAACCCATTTCCCCTGTTCTTCACCACTACGTAACCCGTCCTCTACCCCTCCGGTCTCGGTCTCGATGTTTTGTATATATTATCATCTCCATGCTGTCCAACGTTTCGAAGATTGCGCAATGCGGCGTCGAGATCCACGCAGGCAGGAGTGGCTGCGTGGACAATAATATTCATCAGGCGCCAGGAATTGTGAGTTGGACGGGCACCAACTTTAATTTATTAAGGGGCACAACTTAACCTGTGTCCCTTGCCTTGTACAGCGTTTGCACACTGAATGTTGGAAAAGATGGCAGGTTATATGCAGTAGTCTGCACGAAGGGGCACGCCCCTTCAAACATTGTGCCCCGGCCTGACTTTATTGTTTTTGAAGCCTCCATTTTTCCGTAGTTATATATTATGAAAATGAGAATACGGTATTTCTTAGTCATTGTTTTCCCGGGGCGCCCTAAATACCCGGGCCCTGTTGCCCATTATTGTTCCAAGACCCCTCTAGTCAGGCCTGATTACCCAACACCGACGTTTATCCCTTACCAAATATATATAACCTATATTGTTCGGAATATGTTGAAAAACGTGTGGTGTAAAGTGTTAGCTGTTCTATTGTATTAATGTAGATTATATATGGTAACGCATTTCAAAAGGCTATATAAAAGACCTTGGTCTGTATACTTGATATGACAAGATAAAGTAATACAAAAATATATATATATATATAGCTTAACCAATACTTTATACAACCGACAAATACGGACGTAATGCATACAATAATAACATTTTGGAAAATCCCAACTGTGACCCCACGTATATACTTGAATGACTTTGTAAAGATTTTTCTCCGTCGAGGCAAAGGTCGTGTAAATAATAAATAACAATGCATCCGATCAGGGATAATGAATTCTCGCACTTGGACACACGGCAAGATAGACAAATAAACGTTTCTTGTATAGGAAAGGGAGGCGGTGGTGTGAGGTGGTGTGAGTTGGTGGGAGGTGGTGGGGAGTAACATCTTAATCTAGAACCGTGGGAGTGCAATGACAATGTTGTAAAGCATCCTCCCACGTTTACCCACCGTCTATAAGTGAGTACCCAGTGGGTCTAATCCCACCAGTGACCCAGATTTCGTAACTTTCCCCATTTTCTCTCACGATTAAGTTTCATGCAATGACGTCATTATTCGTTAACGAACTGTTCAAACCAATAGACAAGGCGGATTCATATATTTACGTGGAAGCCACATTGGATGGTGTTGTGGGGAGGAGGAGAGGGGAAGGGTTGGTGAGGAGGAGAGGGGGATGGGGGTCTTAATCTTCACCTTATCTACTGTACATGCAAAATATTGATGTAGCCTTTATACGCATTCAAGGGACTACATAAAATAACTAAAATAACCCAAAATACCCCAAAATCGACTCAGACAGCTCGCGCGTTCCAGGGTAACGAAAGCGCGTTTATACTATCGATTAATCGAGTACGATTACGTTAATCGAATATTGATTCAAATTACGTAGGAGAGTTATCTTGTACGTTTACCCAAAAAAAAAAATTGAGAAACAAAGAAAATATTCAGAAATAACATCAAAATCATATTTTTTTCAAACAAAGGGGCGCCGTTGTTATAGTAACAAGTAAAAGATGTTGATCTGCCAAAGGAAGTCTGTCATCTAACAAAGAACCCGGAAATTTATTTTTCTCATATTCAATTTCCATCTCTGAAATCGAGACAAAAAAGGAAAAGGAATCAGACAAAAAAATAAGGAGCGACTGTCTGTCTGTTAACACTATTTTGGTACCTCGTACATCCTGCTGTTGAGAGAAACATGATAGCATACGTCAAATGGCACAAAAATCCTTTGTCATTTGAGGTTTTGTAAATAATGTGTAAAACAGTCCCGTTAGATTAAATCAAGGAAAACCTGTTCCGTAAATTCTATATTCATTTCCTTGTCATTCTCGTTGAGTTTGCGTTGCCAAAGTTATCTTCTTTTGTATGGTAGGCCTATTATATGTGGTGCTAGTGAAGAAGATATGCATATGCATTAGAAGTCTTTGCCCCTTGCGCAAAATTTGGATATACAATCGGTAACAATCTTGTGGTATCATAATCAATATTTCAAGAAAAGATATATACAGGTTCGGCGTGTGGGGGGGGGGGTGGAGGGGGGGGGGACGTTCTTTGAGGGGAAGTGGAACATCTGGCTTTGAGGTGGGGGGTTAAGAACACAGTTACCTCAAATCTTTCCGACAAAATGGATCCGCTGTGCATATTTTACCACAAATTCCAGTATTTTCATGGTCTTTGTGTTCATGACACATTTTCTCAAAAAAAAAAAAAATTACCTCGATTTGATGATGTTGACAATATATCCTTGAGATGTGATTTGTTGTGTATTGATTTGTTGTGTATTGTTGTGTATTGTGAGAAGTGTATTCAGTCATTATTTCTAGTGTAACCATTACTGTTAACTCTTTAACTCGTAAGTCTGCTGATAAACCCATGAGTACCCAAATACTACATACATAAACAGAGGTGTTTCAGTCAGAGAGGAATGAACTTATTTCTCAATACTCTATACTTACTTCTGTATATGGCAGTGTGTTTTTAATGTCTCCCTCAGTTTCGTCTGTTACAAACACAATATGATACATTTGAAACGTTTGCTAACTTTGATTTAATATAGCTGACCATGTTCCACGCACTTAGATTATTGTCCAATTGCATCATTTTTGGGGGGGGGGGGGAAGTGGCAGGAATATGATTTTCCTCTGTGGATAAAGATAATTTAAATTTTATAGAGATATACAAAACAAACAAAAAATCAAATAAACTGATGATGACATCATTGCAAAGAAAAACAAAGAGCTTTTTTATAAAAATTGCCAAGATTGCATCATTCAATCTGTTGTTGCCGGGTGATTCACAATTTTCATAAAAGTGGCCAAAAATTACAGAAATTCTTCGAGGATGTCATTTTAAAATATGTGGATACAGATGCTTTATTTGGGTAATATTAGGCTAACAAAATGCTGCACCTACCGGGGCTTCCACCCCCTATCCTGGACCCACAGGGACTTTGAAATACATTCCAATTAATTTGGAATCTATAGAATGTATTTCTGGGCTTATGTTTTATAAAAAAAAAATTGTCTGAAAGCACTGCAACTTCTGGGCTTGAAAAGGGCCTCCTCCCTCAGAAATTAAATTTCCCTTTCTGACATGAACTTTCGTGCTTTTATAAAGTCACTCCAAGAGAACAAGAAATATCTCAAAATCCAACAACTTCCTGGGCCTTCCCCGCCTGCCCTCATCCCCCAGGACTTTGAAATAAATTCCAAAGAAATGGAATTTCCCTCTCACACCCACATGTATTTTGAGCTTTTAATCTCGCTACGAGAGAACAAGGAAGAACTTAATACGCTTTCCAGCTTCCGGGGCTTTGCTCTCTGGACCCTCACTAGGGCCCTGAGATACATCCAGAGAAATATGAGTATAATTTCTCTGTCTGACATGAATCATGGCTCTCCATTATCGATAGAATGGCGAACAAGAATTATCTGAAAGCGCTGCAGTTTCCAGGGATCCTCATGCACTACCATGCAATAACAGTGTACAGTTGTCATCATTATCACTTTTTCACAATTTTGAATTTAATGTAAAAATTGAAAATTCATAAATTTAAATTTGGTTTTACCGATGATACGTTGGATGGGGAGTTAGGGGTGGGGGAGGGGTGGGGGCGTCGGTAGTACGTGTTCCCCTAAATGTTCCCTTGATGTGCACTTTATACAGGTGCGTCTTGCACTTCCAAAGTTGTTTGTGATCGTTCTATAGTACAGGGCATCTGAATGTTGACGATTTAACAAGCTCTATCGGAGTTATACTATAAATGTTGTAACAATGATTTATCCCCACCCCCCAACCCACCCACTCCCCCCCCACATAAGTAGCAATTTCCATTTTTTGGCAAGAGTGAGTATATTTGATAAGGAAACATGAGAAATTACGCTGCAAACACCTATACACAATAGTCTGTTTCCTCATATTGCGACAATTCGTCAGTTTGCGATATCAGCCGGCTGTGTGTATATGTACAAGATGCGTGGCTCAGTATTTATACGGTTATGGAAAGTTGTCTTGTATTTCTCACTCCAAAGTCTTCTATTGTTCCAAACAATTGGCATATATACATTCCATATTTTACACGTGGGTAATCTTGCTGTTCCTCACCAGATTTGAGCAGGATTAGAATATTCGTACAATTTCTTTTTTTTTCTCCATGTTTACTGTATTTCTATTTTTACTTTATTATTTTAGTACACAAACTTTAGACAGGGCAATTAAACAGTCGTAGAATTCAAGTGGATTCACCACGGCAACCACGGTTACCTATTTTTTATACCTAAATTGATCTATTTCGCAAATGATTAACGTTTTAACTCATAATAATGACCAATAAAAAGTGACAAATCAAACTGACTTTTACGTATCGAAGCTTAGATTAGTTTCGTAACATGGGATAACGCAGTCAACGCTATTCCTTTGTCTAAGAATCCGTACACACGTGGCCACATGGGCGTTTGCTAGCCAAATTGTAAGGACCCGCACACTAGTCATGCATGTCTGTATCCGGATATCATTTTGTGCGTGATCTGTGCAAAGAACCCGGATGTGATAAAGAACTGCTTGTTGGCGCTTAAGTGTAACTATGTCAACATAAGAGGCAAGCTTTTGTTTCCCACTGTTAATAGCTCAAAAGCTGCAGATTACTGAGTAAGATCAAAAGTTGTGCATAACATGGAAAACGAGTCCCGATCATACGATGCTCCTTAAATTACGTATTCCCTTTGTAACAACTGAGACTTAACTCAGTCGTTTTTCTTACTTAGAAACTGACAAAATTCAAACGGCCAGACAAAGCAACACTCCCCACTTCCAGAAATTTTAGTTTCAACCACGGAGCTATTACCGAAATAGCTCCATGCATGGTTCAACCAATTCCCTCTCAGCTCCGGCATGCAATTTGCTAATTCTCCTTTCGATGCAACTATGTTGTATAACAATGACTAAACTTAAAGCAGCATTTTGCGTCCTTTACTATGATATTTCTCAACCTCACTGACTCCACTATGCCATAACGACATACATAACTAGCTTATCTATTTAAATCTTACTTCAAATGGTGGCATAAAAGTCGAAAAAATTTGCAACTTTCAACTTTGTTTTTCTCCAAGATATTTTCCGTTGGGATCCCAATTAACCTCTCCCATAATATGAATATTTAAACACTACGAACGTCATTGACCAATACGTAATCCAACACCAAGCTTGACTTGTGTACAGCCTATATGGCATTTGTACCAGGGAGTTCCATAACAACTCCCTGGTTGTGCCAACGCAAAGTCTTGAATCTATTTTTAGCAACGGCTCATAACTAAACCTGCATCTCTGATCGGTTGAATTCAAACTAGTGGGTTTGGGGTACTGTATGCGATTAATTTTAAATGTGGAATTTTGTCGTGGATACTTTTCTCATTCTCTGCAAATATCCTTAATTACTCGCAAATTAACGATGTTGGCAGGGAAAAACTTGGCTGATATCTTAGTTTGCTGTTTTGTGATTGATATATGTAAAAAAACTCGATGGACATGTCAAAAAAATAGAAAACGGCGACCAAACGCAAAATGCTGCTTTAACGGCCACAAAGGCGAAGATAAAAGCCTTGATTCAAAAGGAACCAGAGTGCTGTCCCCATCCAATCCCCGTCTCTTTTATATATTTAGAACATTCTGTCAGTACCTCATTCTTTGATTTTGCGTTGCTTGATTTACAGGCCTATATGCTATACAGTTAATTCGGGCAGAATTGTCACAATAACGAAAAAGTCCCCGTTATACTTGATAATTTATTTATCTTTTGTTGTTGAACTTGACGAAAAAGATTTGCCACAAATTAACACAAAATATTATTACACACCCAGTTGGGGGCAATGTTCTTTTTTTAACTTTTTGATAATGCATGTCCCGCTTCAAAGTGAGCAGTATAACAACTTGGGATTTCTGTCAGATAGGTACTGTTCATACTGTCAGTAGGAGTGTTTTCAAGCATGGTAGAGGAGGACAGTATATGGAGTGGTATTAGCATCAAGAAATTTTCCATAACTGATACATTTAGGTATTAAAAGGCGACCGCATCTGCAGCGGCTTAATCTCTTCTTATACTTACTCCCTCCCACCTCCCCACCCACTGAACACGTTGCCATTGTTAGCAAGCTGAACTGAACAAAATGAAAACCCCCACCATATCTGCATTTGTACGAATCAAATAAACAACTGAAAGATATTAATGAGTAGTCTTCTTTTCTAAAACAAAAGTCATCCAAGGTAGAGAGCATTGTCACGAAACTCAAACACCTTGACCCACTATCAACCAGTACCCACCCTGAGACTGACCGTCATAATGGGGGGGGGTGCGTAGGGTACGGGGGAGGGGTTAGGTCTTCAGTGGATTCAGTCGAAAGGGCATAGACTCTACACATGATCCTATATCGCCAAAGACCGGAAAGCGCACATTTCTCTCAAGATAATGGGTATACTATACATTAAAAGTGACTCTTCTGTTCCGTCGGAGATATATACTTTCAGAGCCAATTGCAAATAGTTACTATTCCAGCTATACGTAACCATGCCGGTGCTCGGGTGAACAAATTTGTGACTTTTTGTCGTGGCCCGCCTTCTGTTACTGCTCTGAGGCCCTCTGTATATTGCTCCTTGCATATACGCCACTGTACGGTAATTATATACTGAGGAGTTGTCAAATCCTTACATAGAGTTTGGCTAGCTCAGTCTGTTCGTTAGAGAGAACTTGTAATCCTGAAGTCGAATTCCTATCTAGCTGTACTATTCCTTGATTGTATAACTGACGTCACACAAATTTGGATAATTAACATCGTGCAACCACTACATATACAAAAGACCATAGACCTATTGAGAAATGAAACAATAGATGTGGCTTGGTTTCTTCCCTTCATCACACATTTCGTTGCATTCGAGCATTTGGTTTCCTTTGTTTAAGCGCTGTTTGCAGGTTTAAACATTAGCCTAAATGGAAAGCCGATAGGGAAATTCCCACCTCCGAGAGTTTACAGCGATAGATAAGTTGACAAAATGAAACACCCACAAAGTAAACGAACGTTGGACTTCTCAGGAAGTGTGTTAATGACAGAGAACTATCATAAATTGTTAGTGTATACAGTCGAGGTCACATCGTTAGGTATCTCATTTCTTAGAATGACCATGTATGCATTTAATTCTTCCTTTCAGTAGTATACTGAGTATACTGACCTGTTTCATGAAAAGGAACTTGTCTCCTTGACGATTGTTTGGAACTTTGTATTAAACTTCACTAAGGCATCTGGCCACAACCGACTCTAACTATTCACCCATGCGTCAGTTACAAATTACAACGTTATTTTAGTGCAGCATGTTGAATTCAAATGAATTTCTAGCATTTTCACAGCCCCTCCCCCCCCCCCATCATAGTCGTCCATTAGCCCTTCACCCATACCCACCCCTCACTAAATCACACCTCCTCCACCCCCAGGAAAAGAGTTTTCTCTTTGGCTAAAGTCCACAATGATGAAGTTCCCGAATATAGTATACCACGTGTACAAGCTACTACAATGGTTGTGATGGTAGGGGGGGGGGGGCTGGGAATTCGCAAACTACATGTATATCCCTGGAGTATCCATCAATCTCTCCACCCCCTGTCCCCCTTCCTCCTTCTCAACCATTACAGGTAACGCCGGCACTGGAGAATAGGGTTTTCACGTTACCTGTGGGTATGATTGTCTTTGCCTTCTTATACTGACACGTTTCGTTCATATCGTGCCTATACGTTATCTACTCGATTTTATTTACCTAAATACAGGTCGTTATACATGTACCGAAGTCCACACCTAACTAATTTTATGTTCGTTGTTTAACTAGTAGTGTAAACACATTAATGTTTCTTAAACAAACCAGTCAGATGTGACAGAACGCATGATTGCGCTCGGCTACCTAATTTTCAATAACATCGACGTTTCTATGCGTCATTCAGATAGTTCAATGAAAGTAATAAACAGCGTCATTTAATTTACTATACATGCAGACGTCCCCCCCCCCCCCCTCTTTTTGCTTGCGACAAGAAAGTATGAAATATAATCAAGTTTGAAATTGTTTTGGCGGCTCTAAAATTTACAAGTATAGTATCGCCTCGCCTGTTACTCATTGTTTGTGCATAAATTCTATCATTGAAATAGAACGAAGCATGTGCTCTAATATTTTAACTACCACTCGTTGCGTATGCATCCGCCCCAGTGGCGTGCGTAAGATAGGAGTCGGTTACAGCGACACCAGAACCATCACACACACACTCCTTTATAAAATCATTAATTCGCCTCCGGCCCTTCCGTGAAGTTTCCTGCCCCTATACCTAAATCTGTCGGGGGAAGTTAGAATTTTCCCCTCCTCCATTTCCCCTCACCGGAACACATATGAAGTCGTGTGTACATCACTTTGCCGCTTCTTATTGATATTACTATATTACTATATATGTTATATTATATATATACTATACTATATTATACCATATATATACTATACAATATTATCGTCATAGTTAGTAATGCTACACGAATCCCACATTTCTGTTTACTGTTATTTTCGTGTTAATCTTGATCTATGAGTGTCTTTAGATTATGTATAAATTGTGGCAAAGCTCGAATTTCGATAGCAAGTATATAATTTCCTCCTTAAGTCGTTTTGGTTAACCGACTTAGCCTAACACAGTTAGTTGATACGGTATATGAGGGTTCTGTCATATAGGCCTATCGTCAGACCGTATTTGGGTTTATCGTAAATAAACAGGTCAATCTAGATCCTTTCTTTACTTTAAATATATACTAGTTATATATCACAAAAGAGATCTTACATTTACAATATTTATTACTTGAAGGAGGATCGATGGTCGTATACCCAAACAGTTTATTTACGTAAGGAAATCCGCTTGCAATAAGAGGTTCGCATATATAAAACTATAACGTAAGCCAAATGAACACGGAAATGTTATAAGATGTAACAAAGGTTAATAAATATTCACTTCATTTGGTATGTGTTAGTTGTACAGTTTAAATGTGAAACGAACATAAAGACATTTTAAGAATGTTGCAAGAGGTTTGGTGAAACCAAGTTTAAGCCCCCTCCCTTACCCCCTCCAAAAAAAAAGAAGAAGAAAGGTGAAAGATGGAGAGAAAATAAAACTATAAACAATCGTTTAATCAGTAAAATAAGCGATCCCTTTCCCATTACTGATCTAATGGTTTGCTATTTTATATTTTTCATTCTTTTAACGATACACATACTTAACAGTGATGAGTTGCAGGCATGTTTGGAATCGACTTGCTGGGTAATTTTAGGAAAAAGAATGTTTCGGCCAGCTCGAACTTGATAAGCCTAAATGCAGCCTAATTAAAGAGATATTCCGTTGATACAAATGCTGAATTTTTATTACATCGTTAAAACCACGAGCCTCATAGCATTTTGTATGGCGAAGATACGAATTTTTAGAAGTTGGTCGTATTTTGTGAATGCATGCATCAGACGACAGCAGAGTGAATGACGTCATCACGGCAATTCAGCGGGAAAAATAGTTTTGTTTTCCGTTACGATATTGAACTCATTCACCGCAACAGGAATATAGTCTTCTCTAAAGGACGTGTCAGTATCGACCAATACATTTAGTCACGTGTTTGCCGTACCTGATTGGTAATCCTTGCTCTATCACATTGTGATATTTATGATCTGAAAGATCATCAAACGAAGAAAAGTCGAACAATGATGGCAAATTTGACTTTACATTTACGAATTATGGTAAAGATTACTACTTGATGTTTGCCAACCGAGTGGACGATAAGGTAGACAATGTTCTGCCATAATTAAATTCAGTTGTCTTTAAACAAAATGGTAGTCATGGCAACCGTTTACTTCCAGGAATAGATTTGACACGCATATAGGAGAATAGCAGACAGGAGCATTATGTTAGAAGCAAACCGTGTAAGACAGATTATGACTTTGTATACAGTTCAGGCTTTGTAAATAACATGGAATAATGACTTACAGATTGCGCTGTTACTGTTAGATTAACTGATTATATGCCAGATTACAACAACAAAAAATGAAAGAAAAATGGATATTGTGGATCGCATTAAGTTTTCCGTTGGGCCGCGTGTTGTACTTTTCAATTAGTCATGATTCACAATTTGAGCCACGATTCAGTCCACGAGCTCACATTGTTCTCCTATAAGTATATAATGGCTATATCTCTGCTGTATTTGTTGCTCACGAGGTGTATATTTTATAGCATAGTAAAAGACTTCATATGTTATGTTGCTATATATATATATATATATATATATATATATATAAATATATATATATATATATATATATATATATATATATATATATATATATATAATATATATATATATATATATATATATATATATATATATATATATATATATATATATATATATACACATATTTATATATATATATACACATATTTATATATATATATATAAAAATATATATATATAAATATATATATATACACATATTTATATATATATATATATATATATATATATATACTTACATATTGTGCACTCATATATATTTACCTGTAGCAGCTGACATAACTATCAATTTACTCTGAAATTATATGGGGAGCCTGAGGGAAAATGGAGAGGGGTATGGGGGAGGGAATTATGATATCGAATTCCCGGATGAAAAAGAAGTGAAGAAAAACACAATACAAATTACCGAGTTTGATGGATGGGAGGGCTGATTGATGGAAGGTGGACAGGAGGAGGTGGACTAAGCAGCCTCGCCGAGGTAACGCAATATTAGGTTAATCGATTATGTTTGGTATGACAGTCATACGATATATAGTCATACATAGTTGTACTGATCACATGCAACAAGAACAATGTAACGTTTAGGGCCTATCCGTATACTACTATAGTATGTATGTATGTGTGTGTGTGTGTTTATTTCATTTGAGCTTTGGACCAGGAAACTTAGAACTGTGTGATTTATGTACACTGTATGTGTCATTTCTTGATGACAGTTAGAGTTCAGATGTTTATATATGTTAAGTAAGGTTGACCCTTTCCTTCCATGCTTGCACGACATGCAGGGAGTTGGAATGATAGAATCTCAATGCTCTACTCCTGTTCTTGTTGTTCTGATGAGGATGCCCCGCCCCCCCCCCTTACCTGAGAGTTGTCACACACCCTCTTTAATAATATTCTGGATCCACCCCTGCGAACGTTCAACTTGCTGACGTTGTACATGGATAACATGACAACAGTCAATGGTACATGCACGTTTACGCCGAAGAATAGCTGTCAACCATGACTATAATGTAGTATATTGAAGAACAGAAAAATACAAATATAAAAATAACCGAATAAAACTTATTGAGAAGCCAATAAACACAACAATGCTACTCAACACCTCAACTTTATTATGTTGGTATTTAGAGCTGGGATATTGAGTGTTGAATGAGAACCACCTGAGGCTTTATATTACATCATTAAATAAAGTGTATATATACTACTGCCACACATATACCAAATGAAATTTGCATACCGTAATACATCTTATATGTTTGTAAAATGTCTGACAATTTGAACTTTGTCACCTTTAAAGAATCATGGTTGTAACGTCCCGTCCACTGTACCACCGATATAGAAGGTAACATGATAGGTGGCAAGTAAGTCTTACGACGTGGTACCATTATACCAGATAATATGCCATGCTTTATTCTGATTGTACCCATCCATCTTTGCATGGCAGTGGGTAAGGCCGTTACCTACCTGGCTGGAGGAGGGGGGGGGTGTTGGGGTGGGGGCGTGGAATCGAGGGATTATTTTCCCAAAAATGTGGAATGCATGTCTATATTATTTCTCCTTATTTATGCGTTATGCTGTGCTGCATGTGCAGTGTGGATCGAATCAGAAGAAATGTTTCCAATTGATCACCTTAATATACATTAAAACTTATACGCGTGTTGTTGTTGTTGTTGTTTTGGGTTTTTTTTTTTGACAGTTTGGGCGACGTGACTCTTACATAAAGTTATATTTCTTTATTTTCTGTCATGGTATATAGGCCAACTTTCTATGATAAATCAAGTTCCTAAAATGATAGGAAATGAGTGTATTAACTCAGGCTAAAGGTTCACTTATATATATATATATATATATATATATATATATATATATATATATATATATATATATATATATATATATATATATATATATATATATATATATATATATATATATATATATGCACTGACAGATATTATGAGATAACAATGCAGGTGCACATCATAGTAGCACTGCCTGAGTATTGGACGCGACCTCAATAGTAAATTTTCTTTGAGTTGCTGTTTAGTACATTAAGTGATCTAAGAAAGTGAAAATGTTATGCAAAAATTAAGCAATGATGGTGTCGATACGATGGCGCTATAGCGAATTGTGACATTCATATATGCGCACAAATCTGCAAGCCAAAGTTTTTGACAACGTTGCCCCCTCCCACCAACCGAATGCCTATGTAAATCTATCACCTAATATCACCCCTCCCAGCACCTTCTATACAGCGCTCGATCCACACCACTATACCCCCATTTAACCTTACATTGGATTTCATATTTCCATTTTCATACTTTGAGTGTGCTTTAATTTTTCTGTCCACAGAATGACAGAGATATGGGAAAGAGAGTTTCGTATCATCTTTGCGTCATTCCTGCCTCATTGCTGGTATCTTCTGAAAACTTTCCAATCTCCCAGTCCAAGATGGCGACGATTCAAAGACAGTGCCAAAGTTCGATTTTGTTGTCAGGTATTGAATTTTCTTAAAATATATAAATGACTTTTCTTCTCCTTTTTTTTAATTTAATTTGTTTTTGCGATGTGTGCGTGTGCGCATTTATCTACACATGCGCAGAGGATGTACCTTGTCGATTGCTTGTTACTAAGAGTGACGTCAGCATCATACGGTGCGTAAACAGCTTGAGATCCTATAATAGCAGACGAACTCCATTTGTAACGCAAGTCCATCTATAATGAGATAAGCGAATCGAAAAGTCTCTCTGCAGTTTTATAAAAAGTCGTAGCTTATCTCTATCATATGAATTTCCTTCTACTATTTCATCTAAAAATGATCTGCAAAGGGTCGTGTTTTTTGTTGTTGGTTGTAACCAAAGTCTGTGATATGGTCGAGGTCATATATATATGCGAATATGGTATGCATTGTTTGCGGATTCCTCTATTCTGCTTTGTCATTCTTGAAAAATCCAGTCTGGATTCTTATCACTATAGTAGACACTTAATTTCACATTGTACTTCAACACTGTTAGCCAAACGGCTCCGTGGAGTGATCATAAGCTATTTGCTTTATTATGCGTTATATTAAGACAACCCGAGTCAGTTGCTAGGAATGCTTCGCCGGTATAGGCCTGCATTCAAGCCTCAGGAATGATTTCTTTTTTTGTCATTCAGCCGTTTGGGTGAACTGTGCGACGGTGAAATAAGGAATGGAAGGTTGGGGGAGGGGAGTTGCGGAGAGGATTACCTCACTTTGTTTGCGCAGTTCATACGCAATAGGAGTCATTTTGACTGCTTTTTAACTTTATAATTATCGCTTTGCACGTACCTGTTCGACTAGTGTATATAATAGAAATCATAGACCAGAACGGAGTGTAATAATAGAACTCATTGTTCGACACTAGCATAGCAATGACATAATAGGACGAAATAGGAATATCTGGTCATGAGGTATCTGTGTGGCATAGTGGTGTCGTTATCTGTTAGTAAATTAAAATACTTTACGAAACTGAGCAGTAAAACCTCCAAAGGCAAATAAAGAAAATATATATTGACGATGGAAAAAGCCAAAAAGGGGATCAAAGAGACGACTTTCTTGGAAGTTGCCAATTACCGGCGGAACAATTACGCTTTATAAAATAAAATATTTGGAAATGGGAAGGTATTTGCTTCTGTGTTTCCTAACAATACATGGATGATTTCAAACCATCGTCGCCTGATCTCATAGAGACAGGGAAAAAAAGAAAAGAAACCTGTCTTTCACCAACTAGACTGCCTTTCCAAATGTTTCTTAATATTCCCAGGTTGAACTTATGATTGGTTGCTTATAATATTCATGAAATTAAACTTTTCAAAGGGATAGAACAGATGTATTGTGGTTAATATGGGGGGGGGGGGGGTATAAGCTCACGCTCAATTTTGTTTTGAAAACTATCAGGTCAGATGGGTTCGGGGTCAACGCCACGGCTCCGGTAGGGTCAATGGGGAGGGGAAGGGGGAAAGCGAGAAAATAAGGGATTAAAACAATAGTGTATTCTCATTTCCATAATATAGTTAATATAGGAGAAAGTATAAAAAGTATAAAAAGGGAGCCCGGTGGGATAGGCTATATATTCTTAATTTAATTACTACTTCTTCTTTTGTTTTACAGGGATGCGGTCACGCATGGACTTCAATGAAAGGTCGAGTTATGTTCTGGTTTCATTTGTCTCAGGAGCAGCCTTATCCTGAAGGTTTCCTTCAATACAAGCTATACGGGCAACAGTGTAACCAATGCCAAAATGGCCGCTTTGAAGATGCGATGTGGTATCCAGAGGAAGTCAACAAAGTATTGTGCAATGTTTACAACAAAATCGGCCAAGTGAGTAAAAACTGAGCAGCTTCCGGGATGATCTTTTTGCAATGGAAAATATCATGCACAGGACATCACGCAGGCAGGATATATATATATATATATATATATATATATGTATATATATATGTATATATATGTATATATATATGTGTATATATGTATATGTATATATATATGTATATATATATGTATATATATATATATATATACAATATACGTATGGCACCACATGTATCAGCATGATGCCATATATATATATATATATATATATATATATATATATATATTATATATATATATATATATATATATATATATATATATATATATATATATATATATATATATATATATAGCATCATGCTGATATAAGTGGTGCCATACGTATATTGAATTAGTTAATTTTAGCAAACTTGATGAGTTGATTTGGTTCGTTGGACAAGAACAGTATATTATTGTTAAACAAGATTATTAACCTTAGTCTGATTGACAAGAGGTATAGTGTATTTGAAAAAGGGGAAAAAAACCAAGAAATAAAACCCAAAACAGACTATCGAGGGAAGAAAAGCAAGTCAAGAAAATTGAATGAAATAAATTTATGAATTGTGTTTAACCAGATAGTGTGAACGTTTGAACGGATGTATTTCTGATTGTATTGATCTGTGATGTGTGACGGTAACAATCGATACCAGGCTACAACTTCCACGATGTACGTCACACAATTATAGCTGCAGCTTGTCCAAGCATGCGCATTGTCTATAAGTTTTCCAGTGCCGTTTTTTGGCAACTTCATGGGGATGGAAAAATGTTGGCGTTTCCACAAATTATAGTACAAGATTTGAGTAAGCATATGAAGTATGCCATAGTAGAATGTATATAGATTTTGACCTTTCACAGGCTGACTGGTTGACTGGAAAAGATTTTAGAGGGAACAGATAATTTCAACTATATACATTTAGCTTTTAAAGATTTTACCAGTCCATGCTCTTAATGTAAATTATATATTACATGTCTTATCTGTTATCGGTTATGTACCGGTGTTCTGACTAAGTTATGTAATATTCATAATATAATTAGATGCACCTAGATATTTATTACGAGATCTGCGTGTTTTTAATTATGTGGCTACTCCTCGTTACCAAGCCCTATACTAACCGTTTAATAATCTTACTAATAATCATAATAATTATAATAACAATAATAATGAATATGAAGATTTAGTGTTGCTTTGCTTTATATCTATCGAGCCTTTCTGCGTTTCTTGTTGACATTTTAGTGAACGTAACAAACTTACTATAGGTACCTATAGACTGTAACAACCGAAATGGGGGAGAAGGGGGGGGGGTGGGGGTAGGTCAGACAGAAATTTTTGGCCCCCAACTGGCGGTGAGGAAATCAAATATGGCTTTTCGTTTGAGTAGCATTAAGTCGTATAAGGAATAAGGTAAAAGTTGATATGACTCGAGACATAAGAAAAGAAACAACTAATATTTAGAGATATTCAGATGTAATAGATGAGTTCCTGTTGGTGGAGGGGGTGGGTGGGTGGGTTCTAAGTTTAGGGAATCCTAGAACAGGGGTACTGAACCGGGGTCCATTTGGCCGAACGTTAAATCCCATCCAGAGTAACTTAGCTTTCCGATTGAGTAAACTGCCACTGTAGTTTACAAAACAATTGCAGCTTTCTAACACAAAGTAAAGTATTAGCTTCCACCATAAAGTATATCATATACTGCCAGTGACGTCACTGAATTGTATGGCTCGACCGGTGCCTCCAGTTTTGCGATTTATATGAGATGTGCTCTTAAATTTACAAACTTTGAAGAAATACCAAAGACTGCACATTAATCATTCACCAGTATCATAAAAAGAAAATGTTCTCATATTATATCAACCCTTTTACCTTTTCTTTTCTTATTCAATCGTGATTAGGTTTACTACGGTTTCATGGCCTCACCACTACGTCAAGAGAGACGAGCTGGCAAGCCACGTACTCAACACAACAGCGCCCTCTGTCAGGCCTGCATGGACGGTGAATGCTTTCGAGCCCCGAAGATCGAGGAAGTTGCCGGCGCCCAGAAGCGACCGACTGTAACAACAGTTAGTACTAGTACGTCGACAGTAACTGCTCGTCCCGTACAACAAAGGATCCTGCTTCCTGTACCTCAACCAATAGTTAACCTTAAAAGTACAACAATGCGTCCATTGTCCTCGTATTAAAAGCCAAAAAAACAAATGATTTTCACATTCCATGATCAAACTTTAAAGTGATCCATAACGTCATGCTGTGAGTTTCCTTCGACCAATCAGGGAGCGGCTTCCTGATCCAATACAGGATCGGGGGGTGGGGGGGGGGGGGGTTGTGGTATACTAACAAAATGACTACTGATCTACGTGCGTCTTTCTTTGTTCATGTTTTAGTGAGGTCTGCCCTTTAAAAAAGATGCAATAGTATAGAGGTACCGGTAGCCCTTTTCCCTGGGTTATAAACCTCGATTAATATTTTTGATTTTTCTTGGCCATATTTAAACCCCTTTCCAAAGTTGTTCGAAGGTCCGAGGGCCAACTTAGGAGCGTATTGAGGGATATTCTGCAAGGCGGGGTGGGGCGGGGAATGGAATGTGGAAGATAGCAGAAATTGAAACTACATGAATGATTAATTTTCTTACTTACATTGTGTCTACACGAGACATTAAATATAATATTAGCAAGGAAGGATATCACAATTTTGTGGGAGGGATCGTTACACCCAAATATTCTTGACATTGAGGTAAACTTATTTTAATCCTTTATTGTTGCGTTTTTTTTTAAATTTTATAGCACATGAAAACTTTGGTATCAACATACACTTTAGAAGAGAATTTTTTTTTTTAACCCAGAGTGTTATAATATCAGAATCAAAAATGAGTGACAGGCAAAATCGGCAAGCAATAATAAATATAAAAGAAAAATAAAATAATAAAAATAACCTTTATTGTGTGGAAGCTAAACAGATCTGTTCTTTTTTCCCTTAAATAAATGTTATATTAAAGACATTTTGTCTTTAACTTAGATAGCACTGTATACTTCTTTACGTCATTTTTTGAAAATATCTTCTGGATAAGTTTGACCGAAGTTGAGGATTTCATAATAGTTAACTGTTAAGTAAACTCGATTTATACAGATGTACCTAGACACAAGTGGGGGGGGGGGGGGGTGCGGGGGAGATTACTATGTAGGATATCAGTTTTGCAATATCATGTTTAGCTCACAGATTGTAGTATCCGTATCCATAGGTTAAAAGTATAGAGTAAACTGGATTATTAATCATTTGGTTAAGATAAAGAATCTTTTAGTTTTTTATAAACATTCTACATAGTTCGGATAACAAGAAGACACGTGAAATTAAACTTGAAATGCAGGTTGAAAATCAATGATACTATTTGGGGGTTTTCTTTTGCCGTTGGGATAAATGAAAAACTCTTCGATTTCAGACGGGATAAATTTATCAAAGTAATTTGGAAAAAACAAGTTTAGCAAAGACATCGAAACAGTATTTTAGTCTCTTTAAAGTTCAGTGAAAATTAGTAAACATTTCTCATTGGATCGAGTCAGGGGCGTAACACGTATACTACTGAGGGGGGGGGGGGTATGCGCTCCCAAGAATAAAATTAGGGTAGGCTCGGTTCCCCCTCCCCCAACTGGCAGACGGAATATTACAAACAAACAAATCCTGGTAGTGTACACTTTATAAATATCTAACAAAAGTTTAAAATACAGCATACTTTTGCATCTATAAGCAAACTCTAATGTACCCGAATTTCTCATCGAAGGGCAGTGTCGCCCCTCCCCTTACATCCCTCCTCTGTACCCCTGGACGACAGCATCTTGCCCACCCCTAGTGGAAAACTAGTGGTTGCGCCCTTGGTTGAAGTTCATTGCAATGATTTTAGGGGGAAACGTTGTAGTTATGACATCCATATCTTTCCTTTTGTGTTCTTAAAAGGGAAGCTAACAAAATAATAATCTTAAGATCCGTCTATTATGTTTTATTAATTTCTCAACTGTGGCTTAAATTTAGCAATCTTTCATAGACTGAGATGCTGATAATATTGTCAGTTTTATCTTAAAGATCATAATTCACTTTTATCGATCTACATATTTGAAATCCAAAAACAAGATATCATAATGCAACCTGCACTGAAATCATTTCAATTTTGTATTGATAACATAAATTATGTAAGTCTAACTTTTCGCCCTAGCTCTTTCTTTCAAGCTTATCATCAAAGCTACCCGGAATTATTTCAGGAACACTTATGTGTAAAAAATAAACAGATTAATTGGTATTATAATCATAATCATAATAATATAGTGATCATCAATAAGTGTATTAACATCCAGTTAACTGGACTTAGAAGACAATAGGATATTATTTGACCCGTTTCACAATGATATTATTTCAAACGCGTTTTATACGATAGCTGGCTATACGCTAGTAACCAGACTGTGTTTTTGCTAATTTGGTGGATATTGTTGACACAGTATGATAATACCCGGCAATCCGCTATTGGTAGGCCTATATTAAATTCAGATGTACTATCCGAAATAACTATATGCTTGGAAACAAGAAAGCTAAAACAATTTTCTTACAGGTTAATGATGCCGTAAGCATTGTCGGTGTCTTATCTTGAAATATCCTATCACGCGATATTTGTCTCTACTTTACAGCTAGGCTAGCTATGACAATTTCAATTCGCAAATACTCTCTACCTATTAATGACTTCATAAAAGCTCTGTTATCTATTGTTTATCTTCAAGTGTTGAAAACTTCCAATTTTGAAAAGCGCACAAAACAATGATATGCTCGAAATTTGCATATAACGGTAATGTAGATGTCATCGCGACTGAGACTGCGAACCTTGGTTTTAGCTACGATCTCACTTGAAAACGATGCATGGCGCGATTACACCATCTTTTTGTGTCTTTTTGGTTTCCTTGCCGTTCGCAAAGTTAAAGTCGTAAGTTTATGGTGATAACATAAGCTTATATATACGTTTATACATAACTAACGTTAAATGGACGCCGTCGCCTCAATACTTTGTATTTAAGGTCAAAATAATGTATAAACTAATAGGGATACAACAAGGAGACGTGAAGTGTTCACATGGCGTTTTTGTTTTGTTGGTATTATTATTATCGGCAGTATAGAGTCTATATAAACCGGGGCTGGGATATTCCCCCAAACATAACATAGCCTAGGCCTACCTGTTCTGAATGACGTCGGTAAATCCTATAGGACATTTACACTAGACTAGCATTACTATTGTAAACGTTCCTGTCCTGTGTGCAACTATTAGCAAGCAAGCTTCGTTTGAAATCTGATGATGCCATTGTAAAATCAAATGAATTTAGCAAACAATATGTATAGCAGCATATAAAAGAATGACATGTTTGCGGTATCGACTCGATTATAGCAGTTGCCAGGATTAATGAGGCATAGATTTAATTGCTGATCTGGTATACATTAAGGGATAAACAACAGGGGTATAATGTTTTGTTTACTTGTTTACGTGTTTGTTTACAATCTGTGGAAATTGTTTTTAAAGTTTGTAAATAGTTGTAACCGTTGTACTTATCACTTTGCGCACCGTTAGTCGCAAACCTTCATTCGTAAATGTAGTATACGGCGAAAAAGCAAAACATGAAAACCTTTAAAATGCGACAAAAATGTAAAATGTAAAAAAACACGCATAGTTTCATGAAACTATCTGTTATCTGAAGTTAATATCAATTCCGTGACGTATAACATTAATCTTTTGCTATACTGAATTATCCAATTGAATTTTAACAAAAACAAAAACAATCTATTTTTGTAACTATTTCCCTATTGGATGATATTTTGCAAATGGTCTTTTACAAGATACTTCCGCGAGTACTGAAAACATAATCTAATTATGTAATTTCTCTTAAGTATAAATGTCATGTAAATATTTGTTTAAAAAACATTTCAACTTTACAATACCCATCTGTGCCGAAATGAATTTATATTTTACATTCAAACAGGCGCGGATTTAGGGGAGGAAGGTGCGTGGAGCGTACCCCCCCCCCTCCAACACCCTTCAAAAAGTAGTTATTTGCATAACCTTGTATGTAGACCTAAAATGTGTAACCTAAAGATGCGTATTAACGCACCATTTCATGTTTTAATGTTTGTTTTATTCTAACCGCCAGAAGGTTGGCTTTCAACTTGAACCCCAGGGCCACCCCCCCCTTTTCATTTTGAATAGTCAAGATCTGCCTCTTACAATATCACGTCTTTCTTGTTGATTAGGATTGGCTTTTCCTATATACCTCCTTCCTTTACGCATTGCTCCTTTTGATTACCAATAGTTTGTAAAAAAAAAACTTGAGCAGGCAATGCATTATTAATAAATGTTAATGTCATGCACGTCATTGTACGACATTATGGTTCATTATACTTTCAAAACAATATGTCTTTCCATCTCGGTATTTTTAGTGATCTTATTTTCGAATCAGGTGCAGCTAGTTCAGGGGAATAATTATGATCATATTTATTTATTCATTTTACATATGTCGATCTGAACTATCTATTGCGACAAATCTTTTAATTTAAATTCTCATATTAAATTGAAATCGTCCAACAGTCTATCATAACCTAATTGTAAGATTCTACTTACGTAATCGCTTCCGCAATTAGAATATTTGGCATGAACAAATATCAAAAGTGAGTTTTTATAGTGAAATTGTAACAAAATCACTAACCAAGGGAGGTGTACTTATTGTAGGTGATTCGGATGTTGATATCAATAAATTTAACCCGAATTTCCTTACGAAGGTATCGAGGGGCGGAGGAGCGGGGGAGGGGCGGGGGGTTTGGGAGGAGTTAGAAGAGAAAGTTAAAGTAATGTTAGCATAATTGTAAATTTTGTACATTTTTCTACTACTCGATGAAATTTCTTACTCATTTTTCAATTTCTTTCTTTCATATTTCTTTCAGTTGTAATGAAGTATTTACTTTATAATTGTTGAACATCTCAAATTAATTACCATGTCATTCTTAACGCTGATGATAAGTACAGAACAAAAGCGTTAGATATTGAAGCACATAAACATTCCATTGTTTTTAATTAAAGAAATTTCAACAACGTTAGTTTAGCTACCATAGACAAACAGTCTTGGCGCATGCGCAAAGGTATATCAATACTCTTACGTCCTAAAAAAGCAATGATTAGCGAATAATACCGACTTTCTTTCAATTCAATTCGATTCAATTTTTCTTTTCTTTCTATTTTTTCTTCTTAATCGGCTTTATTCTTTACAGCATATTTCTGTAACTTTATTAAAAAATTGACTATCAATAATAAGGCCAACATATGTGTGTACATGTGTACATGAATAGAATGAGGAGCGTAAGAGCACACATATGCCACAAAGCGAGAAACTTCAGAATATTCTCTGAATAATATTTCAGAAATGTATTTTGTGCTTGACAGTAACTACGAGAGAACAAAAAATACCTTTAAAATGTTGACGCTTCCAAGGAGTTGCCCGCTGGGTACCCATACCTCCCCTCCCTCCTCAATTAAAACCCCCCTTCACTCCTAGTCAAGGAAGGGGTACGTACGCCCAATCAAAATGAACCATCCTACGCCTCTGAAATTCCATTACCTTTCTAATCGGTGCATTTAGCAGTGTTCTTTTCCTATGTGTTTCCATCTTTTTATTTAAGGTGTTGTATTCACTTGTGCGTTTTAGTGCCTTCTTTCTTTATAATAAAATTCCTTCAATTTCTACCACATGTGTGCAGAATATTATCTTCTTTCGTCTGTTTCCCAGCATTCATTTCGCCTGCCATATCTACAAACCAATGTCAACTTTACTTACAACAATAGGATAATCACCAAACAGTATAGACAGGAAGAGAGAAAACACATATAAAGAGAAAGTCCTGTGGCTGAAATTGATCGCCTAACAAAACTGCTGGAAGTTTTTCTTACATCTTAAGTTGAAAACCACATCCTGATAACATCTTATATCGAACCCCTTCTTTCCCCCTCCTCATTAGCATAATTTTCTGTTTTATCAGCACGCCCCCCCCCCCGCCCCTCCCACATATATCAACAACAACGAATTCACTCTGAAATCTCTACAGAGAAAGTGGAATCTTCTATTTTGGCTAGTCCGAATAAACTTTGTGTCGTGTATAGAGGGTATAGTTTGCAGTATTATCGAAACCCTGTATCAGGATAAAACTCGATGATTGGAAAGATGGGAAGGATGGTGTCATGGTGGTGTGGTGTCACCATGGAGGTGCTATTGAAATAACACCAGCTCCCTGTTTCGACGAGCTGCTTGAGCGTAACACAACGATTGACTTCGTCCCTTTCCCTCACACTTACCTACTCCCCACCTACTCACCGACCCCTAGCCAACCAGGCCCCACCCCACCCCAGTATCGAACTCTTGCCAATAGTTCAACTAAGTATTCACATCCAGGGGGTGCCAGTGCGGGATCCAGGAGTTTACAAAGGAGGAGTTGTGACCCTGGGGATACTGAAGCTGACTTTCATGTAGGGATGCGGGGATGCGTATCATAACATGAATTCTTTTTGCTATCCGAGCCTGAAGTTTTCGTCACTTGTAAACAAACCTTTTCACTCAGTAGTCAACAATTTTCGTACGCTGCTCCTGGCAGTTAAAGGGGTCTAAACTTGCCTCAGTTGACCCAATTTTTGCAACACATGTACTTCCATTCATGCTCTTTAACATGCAAGCCAGAAACCAGATCCTGATTGATAACGTATCAAAAAAAAAAAAGTTTTTCTACTGCATTTTGGCTTTTTACCTGAAGGGGAACATCCGACCGGATTGATATAGACTCTAGTAGGAGTATAACAACTCCCTGGTAGGAGTATGCCACCCGTACGCGGCCTACAATTCCAGCAAAATGCTTGGAATATGTTCCTTCTTCATCAGTCTGTGGAATGTAAAGTTTCCTCTGGACTATCATTTTAACTTTTTTTAAGTGAAATATGGATAGTCTATCTCAAAAAATGTTACAAGGAGCTGCTTAATTCTATAACTGAGTCACAATTTATCATCAGTGTGAAACCCAATGTAACCAACGCAGCCAGTACACTATTCCCATGCACGGTTGATACACTGTTGGTCCTATATCTACATGCATGAATGCAAAAATGCAATGAAAACCTTTCATAGAGTTCGTGATATAAACCTAACAAAACTCGGCCTTTACTCTAGTATCAGTATTGTCCAAAATACAGTAAAACAGGAAGTAAGGTAGGGCGTTCCTCAATAATAATTCAAATATGCGTAAAATGTTAACAAAAGGTTCAAGAATTCGTTTGCTTCGGCTTTTATGTAAGTATTTCCTTTTTAAAATTACTTACCAAACTTAAAAAAGGAAAAAAAAAAAAATAAGAAAAAAGATGTTAGTGTTCATGTGTGGGGTGAAAAACTTGTTAAGAGGTATTGGGCGATTGCTGGAAAGTGTTACCAATCATGTACTTCTTAAGTACAACAATCTACAAATCACACTCTCACACTTTTTTCACCCGGATGAGATTTGTACTTGTTCAGAAGGCGCAGGAGTAACAAAGGGAAACGGCATAATATAGATACTGCATTACCAGGGACAGCCGAGAAAGAGTTTACTGGGAATGGGGGAGGGGTACAAACTTAGAGGGGCAGTGGTTTTGGAAGGGCACAATACCTGTGTGCTGTGACTTGTGAATGTTTGTATACATGCCGGTGGCATATAGTTTAGATGGAGGTGGGTGGGGGGGGGGGGGCGCACGATAGTCTGCACGAGGCAATGCCTCGTTTTGCCATGGCCTTATGACAGGCCTGAAAAACACCGTTGAGAATAGAATAAAGGTAATTTATTAATCGCCCGTTAAACTTTTACGCTTTGAAACTCTCGTTAAGTATAATACAATAGCCTCCACCCGATCACTATTTCGTGGAAACTGTTATTTATAGCTTAAGGCTTCGGTGATAAATAGACCCCGAAATTTTGTCCCTTTTTGGGGGAAATAGCTTGCGCCCCCTTTTTATGATGATGGGTTAATTAACCATTGTGCTGCAGGTCAAAAGCCCGGCAGTGCAAATTAATAATAACTGAACACCATATTTGGATAACATACGTCACTGTTCTAAGTATTTGTTTCTCTCTCAGCCCGTTAAATTTGGACCGTCACGTACTGATGACCTTTAAAATAATCTGAAATAGTAAAGAAAAAAAAGGAGAGGTGGGGTGGGGGGGGGGGGGGGGAATTGTGGATAAGTATATTGTTTAAGTACGTAATGCATTAAGGAGCTCCAAATGGGGATACATTCAAAACAAATTGTCATGATTCAAAGCACTTTGCACTGAATATTTTGCAAGAATATTTTGATACTTTGATATGAGCTTGAAAATGTTGTCGTTCTAGAACTCCCAGTAATTACAACGCAGCGGAAAGCGGAATCGCAAATAATGTGTCACGTGAATAGTTGAGGTAATTAGGCCACACCCATATTCGAAATCAGAAAGCGACCGTTTATTCACTATGAGAAAGATCTCCTGCGCATGCGCACTTATCAATACTGTCATGTTTTTTATGATTGATTATCAGATAGACAATAATCTAATTGATTGCCTCGAGAACAGACGCTTTTGTAAAAGTGAACACACACAAAAAGGGGAAAACACCGCTTCAAGTATTATGATTGCAAAACTATAGCTTCGAAGTGTAAAGATCAATGGATGGTTAGTGCAAAGAGGAACTGGCCTATTGTGAGTCACATGTTTGGTATGTAGAGTGTATTATCACAAAACAGTCGTACGAGGACTTACGGAGGTCGTTTAATAACCTTCAGGTTCTTTTCATGACCGGGGAGAGAGAGAAGGAGGGGATTAAAGGCAGTATTTTAACATCCACAGAAGATGTCTATGCTATTTCGAAAAGAACTAAACCTCAGATACTGCATCATGATCCAAAGTTATAGCGGCAGGAATTATCCCCTCGATAATTAACCAATCGAAACGGCAAACTTAGTTACGTGACTAAGAATGGGAGGAGTCTGAAACAATCAACTGCCGGTTGAAGTTTCATTGCATTGCCTTTCCGATGGTACGATATTGTTTTATTTACAATGTTTACATCCTTGTTAATTCAAGCATTTCCATCTCAATAAGGTTACCAAGAAAGAACGTCCTCACCCCTGCCCTTCCATCACCCCTACCCTTCCCTCACCCAGGGACGTAGCTAAGGCCTGATGATTGGGGGGGGGGGTGTAGTGGCTGAAATTCCAACTGGATGGGTTTTGGAGTCAGAAAATTCCGACTGCTGCCTTGTACCCCCCCCCCCCCCCGCACTCATCGTCAACGATACGGTCAGTGTCAGTCAGACACCCCATCTTTCGCGACTGCACTTTTGTTCCGAACTTTTTTCAATACATTTGTACCTTATGGGGCAAAGTTTTTGCTTATGTTGATGGCACTTTTAAACTCCCGTAGATTAGTATTGAGTGTTTTAATTGTATACCATAGAGACAATGTATATATATCCCAACGTCGTAGCCAGGAATTTGAAAGGGGAAGCATTTTGCGATTGATATGGGGGAGGGCATGTCCCCCTCCCCTTTGAGATTTTTTTGAACAATTGAAGGTCCTTAGATGCGATCTGGTGCAATTTGTTGCCAGTTTCATCATTATCATATGATATCATATTATCAGCAGATTTTGTTTCCTGTTTGAATTCTTTTACATGTTCTTTTACATAATATATCAGAAAGACAAACATAGTGCTCTTTTACAATTTTTCCAGAAGGATGATTCTTGTTTATTGTCCAATGCAAGGGCGGCGGAAGCACTTTTAATCTGGGGGGGGGGGCACCAACGTCGAAGGGCACTTTGCAGAAATTTGATTGATATTTAGTACCCTTTATAGCTCTTATTGTATTATCTTATTTGCGTATACACTTCACCCCATCAACGCCACCCCCCCCCCCCTCAAGGAAACAATGCATACTAGCACTGCAATATCTAATGTGCAAATTGGGAAACAAGGAAAAAGACCAAATGAGGTGAAATCATTATAGAGTCCAAGTCCCTGCACACGCGATCGATACATGCATGAAAGCAAATGAAATATGTTAAAAAGACTGAAAGAAAAATAATTTTTTATGTGTTTTTCAATGGTTAAACTGATATTATTATGATCATTATTATTATGACTTTGCCAATAATAATAACCTATTTGGAAGGGTTATAACATGGCAAAAGATTGTATGTTATTGGCATGCGATGTAATAACCAAGACATGCCTATAATGATATGCACACAAACGTGTTGAACGCGCGCGTAGCGCGCGAAAAATTTTGGTAATATTTTTCGGGCAAGTCGTTACAGCTCCCCCAAATCAATTTGAGCTCCTACGCCTGTGGTAGTAAACATTTTAAACTTCCCGAAATATATTTCATTCGACGTGGGTTTCGCTTTGTAAACTCTTTTTTTTATTTAGAAATTTTTATGTAGAAAAAGGGCACATTTTTAACCTGAGGAAAAGTGGGGGGGGGGCACGTGCCCCCTGTGCCCCCCCGGTTCCGCCGCCCTTGGTCCAATGTCTGGACTTAAATACATTTGACGAACTTAATTGATGGACAATATAAACTGTCATATTTTGTAAGACAGCCAGATTTGCAGTGGCCTAAAAAAATATCGTTATCTCCGTGTATTAACAGTGTAATAATTATTTATAGGAAGTGCGTATCACGTACGATTGCTAGCTTAGCTTCATAACATGCTGTTCGTGCAACAACTTAGGACGAATCATAGAACGGATGAGAACGAACTTGTCGTCGTCGTTGTGCATACGGTTCGTGACATTCCATCGAGTGAGGTTAGGTAGGCAATATGTATTTTATTACGCAGTGGCCAACTGTAGGTTTGAAATAGGCTATAGGCTAAATTTATCTAATTGCATCTGCCAAACTAAGTAAGTAGTTGAATCAGTAGGCCTGCATGTTATTACGATTATAATCGAGTTAACGGAGCTGACGAGTATTCAAGATCAAAAGAGCACTTACAAAATACCATGCTATAAAACAACAGTTTTTAAACCTTTTTTTTCGACACTCAAAGGGGGGAGCAGTCGCTCCCCTGCTCCGCCTGGCTACGTCCCTGGTATATCCTGAACTTACTTTAAGCTGGCGAACAGGGTCGACCCACCCAATAGCAAAATTAATACATAAATTTTCCGAATTGAAGCTGCATGGCGAACGTTGTATTTTTTTTAGAGTATTCAAAATCATACGAAGTTTTGTATGGTGGAGTATAAGGATCGCGAGATACAATTTCTCAATGTGACGAGGAAAACGTAGTAAATATGACTGATTAAAGGTCAATTTTGATCGAAAATTTTATGTCACTCACAAATTACAAGAACATATGAAAATAAGAGTGCGACAGTCAGAAAAATTAGAGCGCGACAGTCGGAATTCCGAATTGAAGCTGGCGACAGTCGGAAATTCCGACAGTCGGAAATTCCGACTGTCGCACTCAAATTTTCCAACTATAGTCATTTTTACCAAGATTGGGGGGGGGGGTGAGACACCCCCCACACCCCCCCCTCTAGCGACGTCCCTGCCCTCACCCCTACCCTAGAACACCTCGGGTAAATGTAGCGAGTTTTCCGTTACTGTGCTAGGTTTCAGAAACCCGTAAAACGACACTTAGTAGATTACCGGGCTGATATGACGAAGATCACTTTGCTACTCGTTACGTCATCAAGAGCGAATTCAAAGACATAGATAGGATGTTAATTTAAACGAACGGTCGTGCCTTGTTTACTCTTCCGACCACGAAAACAAATATGACCTACTTCACCAGTTCCTCTATAGGAACAATTTAGAAACATCGTTGCACAAGTATAGAGACTAACTCACAACCGTTTTCGGATCACAAAACGGAAGCCTATATAATTATAATGAATATTTATAAAAGATTTGAAAAACTCTTGAATCGAAGAGAAAACAAAAGGAATTCCAAAGTTCGCGTGTTAGACATTCAATCTTTCTTTATCAACTGTTCCGAAATAACGGCACAGCTCGGGACAATTTTTTGTTCTTTTTCATAAACGGTATCCGTTCACGCAACCAATTCAAAAGTACATGCACTGGAGTTTACAGTATCAAAAAAAAACCCGTGGTTTCTATCATAATAAAGTATAAGAACTGTTCCTAATAGCAGTACAAGTGCTTCGAAGCGTGATACGACAGTACCGCACAGAGTGATACTATAGCATAATAGAAAGATGAAAAAAAAAAAATTGTCCCAACTGTTTGACAACAAGAAACTATGAAATGAATATAATTCATGTAAAATGCATTGATAATTACAATATCCGAATATGAAAAGAACTAAAATAAAAACGTAAAAGGATAAATAAAATAATCAAAACCAATTCACTTAGAAAAAAAAATTGAGCTAAATCTAGCAGGATTTCTTAAAATACTTAGAAAAAGGGGAGGAAAGAGTAGCCAAGTTCATATATATTCCCTTTCATTACACAGTTATCTTGTACACACAAAAAATCTATTATTATTGAAATAGTAACATAAATCAACTTTATATGAAAAAAAGTATGAAATACATCAAAAAAACATTCTGACAAAAAAAGTTAATATCTGAAACACTTTTGAAACATTCTTTTTGTTATTATTATTATTTTTTTTACAAGCTGAAAAATCGATTGTGAATGCTTTGCTGGTTTGTACCAAACAAAATACTGCTAAAATTTTCCAAAGCTACACAAACACAGATTACTATACTCCACGTTGTAAAACATGAGAATAATATACTGAAATACTTTTGTTTCCTTTCTTCAAGGAGTGGTGTTGGACTACAATAACACATGAGAACAATACTTATCAAAGTCAGATCTGTATAGGATGTGATGGTGTACAATATTATTTACATAGACTATATACTGTATGTTAATACTGTTTGAGACCATTATTGAAGTTACTGCATTACAGATCAATATAATGAAGATAATATCAACAGGCTGTAACACTACTGTTATATAAATAGTGTTTGGGGCCAACCAGCACACTACTGAAGTTATTACCTAACAGATCAAAAAGATGAGGATAATATCAACAGGCTGTAACACTACTGTTATATAAATAGTGTTTGGGGTCAACCAGCACACTACTGAAGTTATTACCTAAAAGATCAAAAAGATGAGGATAATATCAACAGGCTGCAACACTACTGTTACATAAATAGTGTTTGGGGCCAACCAGCACACTACTGAAGTTATTACCTAACAGATCAAAAAGATGAGGATAATATCAACAGGCTGCAACACTACTGTTACATAAATAGTGTTTGGGGCCAACCAGCACACTACTGAAGTTATTACCTAACAGATCAAAAAGATGAGGATAATATCAACAGGCTGTAACACTGCTGTTATATAAATAGTGTTTGGGAGTCTACCATCACACTACTGAAGTTATTACCTAACAGATCAATAAGATGAGGATAATATCAACAGGCTGTAACACTACTGTTATATAAATAGTGTTTGGGGCCAACCAGCACACTACTGAAGTTATTACCTAACAGATCAAAAAGATGAGGATAATATCAACAGGCTGTAACACTACTGTTATATAAATAGTGTTTGGGAGTCTACCATCACACTACTGAAGTTATTACCTAACAGATCAGTAAGATGAGGATAATATCAACAGGATGTAACACTACTGTTATATAAATAGTGTTTGGGGCCAACCAGCACACTACTGAAGTTATTACCTAAAAGATCAATAAGATGAGGATAATATCAACAGGCTGTAACACTACTGTTATATAAATAGTGTTTGGGGCCAACCAGCACACTACTGAAGTTATTACCTAAAAGATCAATAAGATGAGGATAATATCAACAGGCTGTAACACTACTGTTACATAAATAGTGTTTGGGGTCAACCAGCACACTACTGAAGTTATTACCTAACAGATCAATAATATGAGGATAATATCAACAGGCTGTAACACTACTGTTATATAAATAGTGTTTGGGGCCAACCAGCACACTACTGAAGTGATTACCTAACAGATCAATAAGATGAGGATAATATCAACAGGCTGTAACACTACTGTTATATAAATAGTGTTTGGGGCCAACCAGCACACTACTGAAGTTATTACCTAACAGATCAAAAAGATGAGGATAATATCAACAGGCTGCAACACTACTGTTATATAAATAGTGTTTGGGGCCAACCAGCACACTACTGAAGTTATTACCTAAAAGATCAATAAGATGAGGATAATATCAACAGGATGTAACACTACTGTTATATAAATAGTGTTTGGGGCCAACCAGCACACTACTGAAGTTATTACCTAAAAGATCAATAAGATGAGGATAATATCAACAGGCAGTAACACTACTGTTACATAAATAGTGTTTGGGGCCAACCAGGACACTACTGAAGTTATTACCTAACAGATCAATAAGATGAGGATAATATCAACAGGCTGTAACACTACTGTTATATAAATAGTGTTTGGGGTCAACCAGGACACTACTGAACAGATCAATATGATGAGGATAAGATGGAACTACTGTAACACTGCTACTGTTATATTATTAATAATAGTGTTTAGGCTAACTTCTATAAACTACGACATCACTGAAATCACTTTAAAAGCCAAGGACTACTACTACTGCACATGAATACAGTGGATTGAATTGAGAGTCATGCATGAATACTTTCTCATCATGGGAGAGAGGGAGATATACAAATAAGATGCGAAGATTCCTGTTACTGGAATACAGCACAAGTTTCAACTGCATTAAATTGCCAGTGAAGACTACCAAGTTTGAACGGTAAACTATATGTTGTGTGTGGATTATTCACCCCTTCTGGCTAAAGAGAGTAAAATGTGAAATATATTGTCATTTGCTGTAAAAGGGACACAAATGTCCACATTTCTTAAGTATGATACACCAATTAACCTCTGTTTACAGACGAAATGAAATACCTTCGGACTCGCTGTCCGTTTGTACGGTAGGCTTAAATTGACTATGCTTGTACTTGCTGAATACAGCAGTAACGTTCAATGCATATATATAACGTACATGCGATGTCACATGACTTCACATGATGAAAGCCAATGACGGTGCAGGTGAAACCTGCTTGGACACTAAAAAGGGGTCTTAAGGAAATACAGCGTGATTTGGGATGTTAATACTTTAAAATAGAACCACAAAAATCTATTCAAACTATTCTTCATGATATTCATATCCCAGACAGAATATTAAATTACAAAAAATCCACAGCATTCGACAAATATTACGAGCAAGTCGATCGTTTCCTTTACTTTGAAAACATCCATATTTCCTATCTGGACGACCATGCATATGTCACCAATACAATGTATTTAAAGAAAAAGAGTTGACTATACAAACCATGCAGATTTGTACAACATATAAAGAAAGGGATATTACACACATATCCTTCTATGCAAATCTTTACAACACATACAGAATGGGATATGTCACACATATCCTTCTATGCAAATCTGTACAGCGCATGCAGAATGGGATATGTCACACAGATGCTTCTATGCAAATCTGTACAGCGCATGCAGAATGGGATATGTCACACAAATGCTTCTATGCAAATCTTTACAACACATACAGAATGGGATATGTCACACATATCCTTCTATGCAAATCTGTACCACACATACAGAATGGGATACATGTATGGGAAACTTACATTTTCTGTACAAGATAACACCAGAATAATTGTGCATTCAATTTCTAAATGTACTTGTTTTTTTTACATAACAGAATAACACTGAAAATAACAGTTTATGATGTTTAAACACTTTTAGAGAATTTTAAGACGAACACGAGGATATGGCTAACTTACGAACAAACTTTTAATAGGTATAAAAGTATAAAAAAGAGAAAAGAAAAAAAAACCCATATAAAATGGAACAAGGCACCCAAAAAGAAGGTACGATTGAAGCAACATCAAATACAAATCATGTACAAAATGTTCTGTGCATTTTTTAGCCTCAATAAGGAGCAAAGGCAAAATATTCATTTAAATTAACAGTAGTAGTAGTTACAAGTTTTACGCTCTCTTTATTAATATCTTGAAAACTTTTATTGCTATGATGTCATGATGATGTAATGAAGAAGAAGTCTTCACTTTTCAAATGGTGTATTAGTAGCAAATGATTGTGCAATGAAGGTTTTACACTTCTCAAGTTCAATCAGACTCTCATGTTCACTTTAACCAACAAGAACACAAGAAGTGAAGAGGTCAAAGGACATCAGTATTGGCCACCAAAATATGCTAGAACAAACAATTATGGTCACTTGTGCATTTCACTGTCTAAGGCATTAACCCTCATAAAGTTCACAAATTTTACTTTTCTAAGTGAACAAGCCTCAATATCTCGTATTAATTCGGAGAATCGGAAGCCTCCACAAGAGATTCCTACCACAGTTTAACAACTCTTCGCATGCTAAAAACTTATGGCCAATACTGCCGACATTTAAAATTTCTACCTCTCAATATTATTAAACCTTAGGAGAATTTTTGTGCACGTTTCTTAACATGTTAGGCTACATTAGTTGAAGATCTCCCAGCAACTATATATACCTCTTACAAACTAAAAGACTACTATACATTTAGGTGCAAACAGTTTAGCCTGAGGCAGGCATGTAACCAGGCCAGAGGAGCGGGAGGGGGGGGAGGGGTGGCTGTATTTCAACGTCATAATGGCTAATTGATCAAATATGCCGACTTGTAAACAACACACCAAAAAAAAGAAGAAAAAAAAAGTTAAACAGAACAGAAGTAGAAGAAATGAATTTGCACAAGAGTAAAGCAGCCTTTGAGGAAATGGATGAAAAGCAGAAAAACAAAAATTTAAAAAAATGCGATGGATGTAAACTTTGAAAGCATTTTAAAAACAAATGTTAAATAAAATGAGGACCTCATTGTTTTTTTCCATAGTTAAACCAAATTATTCCAGTAAACACATTGTCTTCTCCTGGTGTATGTTTCAAAAAGAAGAAAAGAAAGGAAAAAAGGGAGAAAACAAGAGAGAAAGGAAGAAGGGGGAGAAATTTCAGAACGATCATAGCCTCTCTTTGTTTGTAAAAAAGGTGTTTCGTCTTTTTTTCCGTACCGTAAAAGGAATTTTCTACTTGTGACATATGATAAGGTTCATAAAAAGTGACAACACAAAGTGTAAATCAGTCAAATTTATGCTAAAAGGAAGAAAAATGGTTTTATATAATGAGAATTGAGACGTCACATGACATCCTCCGTTCATGATTCAGAAAATGGACTCTAGTCTGGAGTAATAGAGCAACCCTGGAAATGAATGTGTAGTCAATAGATCTTAAGAATGAGAACCATCTTCACACAGGGGAGGGAGAAGTGAGGGGGGGGGTAGTGGAAGGGGTGGTGGTGTGGGAGGGGTCTATAAGGTAGATTGAGCTTTCATTTGTTAACATAGCCACTAGATACCTTTCTGTTAGTCTAAATCTACTTTTTTTCAGTTATGGTTAGCCTCTGTAGGGTGGGAGGAAAATTTCTTTTAGATATTTTGCCTAAAAGGGCCAAAAGTTAAAATTAAGAAAGGAACCTCACGACTGATAATAAACACAGCGTAAGAAAAAAAAACACAGCGTAACGATAGACACTAACTATTAAATCCAGCCTGAGTAAAATATGTAAATTTCAGTGTGTATGTAGACAGAACAAAAAGCCCAACAGGTCAGTCTAGCCAATCAGGATGCCATAAAAAAAAAACATTTTAAGACTTAAATGACGATTGGAATTTGAGGAGTTGGTGGTGACTTTGATGGAGGTAGAACAGAGAATAGAGGAATTAGGGATAACATTATTAAACTGACTAGTTAACTAAATATTACACTTCTGATCATTACTGTAATACCGTCCAGATACATAACAAACCTTAGGAGGCATGCCTATGAATATGCATGTACAGATGACCTCGCTAAGAGGTCATCGTTGTCAGTAAGACAAGGCAAGTCCAGATTCAGACAAACCCACACTTTAATGCTAAACTCTTAACTTATTTAAATTGTACCAGTTGAAACCTTTGAACAGTCCATAAAACCATATTTTGTACTGCATATTTTAAACGATGCCTGCTTGTACGTGACAAGATCACGATTAGTATTTCATAAATTATAATAGGCTGTCAGCGTACATTGGTTCTTACCAGCAATATTTACACCAAGATATTACAAAATTTCTTAAACACTTACATGCCATATGTCTATTAAAAGCACTTCATGTTACAATATAACCCTCAACTTGCTGGTTAATATCATCAATGCTATGAAGAAGTATTCATACTGTGTTAAATGTCTCATGCACACTGTTATGGTTTTTATATTCTAAACTTGCTATTTCAATATTCAACGCTATGAAATATGTATTAACGTGTTGAAACGCTTCATGTTGTTAGATTTTTTAACTCGCCAGTTTGATTTATCATCATTTATATTAAGCATGCACTAATACCGTGCAAGATACCTATTAAAACTTCACGTTACAAAGTTTCCGAACTTGCTAACGAATTAAATATTCAATACGCCGTGGATGTGTATTAATCATTGGAACATTAGAACTGTACAGTCAACGTATATACATCTATAACACACAATCAGATAACAACGTGGTAGTTATGATGCTGAACTGTGGAGTATATGCATACATTATGGACAATATGTACATATATGCATACATTATGGACAACGCCCACTGTGCTGCTGCCCATAGGGTGACTGGTCGCTGGATCAAAGGATATCGATTCAGCGATGCATGAAACCCACTTCTTTCAAACATGTGCAGTTTCGTTACACCCATGACTGCACATAAATGAACATATCACAAACTACCTTTAGAACTAGCAGCCACCCCTCTCCCCCCCCCCCAAGGTCACTGACAAAGGACTATATGTTTATTTCCAATCTGGCACACACCAATGAAAACATGTGTTAAATGGAAAGAGGAACAATATGGCGGTTCCATACCACCAGCAATCAAGTAATCATAATATTTTCCAAAACACTACCCCCTACCCATCTCCCTTGTTTTTAAATACCCAAAAAATACACGCAACTTTAGATACCTCCCTTCCTTTTCCTTCATTGCTTCTACAAACATTCTAGCCTCCTTTCAGTGGTGTTTCATCGATTAAACATTTATCTTTGTAAAGGCACCCATATCAAACCTTAAAGGAAAATGTTCACAAAGACACTGTTATTAGTCTTGAACTTACAAGTCTGTCCCTTTGGTTGTGGCCAAATTTGTATGGATGGGGTGGAAAAGGGTCCCCCCCCCTCTATCAAAACAGATGTTAGAGGAATATTGACGATCTTCTGGAGAACAAACCTGTCTCTGTTGGAAACTATTACTTTGACAGCAAATTACGCCAAGAGTCAAAGGTCACCTTAAGCCGACCTCTTACAAAACGAGACCTAGTGTCAGATCATGAAAACTGTTGAACGTATCAAAAAATGTTCGTACTTAAAAATGAGAAAAGATTATACGGTGAATACAACATATATACTTGACGTGTTAAAGGATATATGTTAAAATAGTAAACAACTAACAAAACATTGACACTAAATACATGCAATCAAATAAGAAGAAACGATAAAGAGAAGGAAAAAAAAATCAGAATAATTTATACATAATTTGTTATACAATAGGTAAAAATTTCACTCCTTTGAATATCATAAAAAACAGAATCGAAAACTTGAACAATTGCACAAACAGAATGGAGACATACTTGAGAGAGTATGGATCAAGGTTTTTCTCTCATTCTTCCCAATAAATTTCATTCGAGAAGGTGAGACGAGGTTTCATATGTGATGGTGGCAAATTAAAATCAACTGCATTGTCTGGTGTTTACATTTATATATCTTGTGTGGTCTTATTCTTACGAGATAACTTTCCCTTAATACTTCCGTTGCTCGTCCTCTAGCGGCCTTCACAACTTTGACTCGGTATTAAATAGGGAGTATTCTAATTAACAAGAACTTTACCAAGGCCTCCATCTAAATCTTTTGAAATGAGAAAACTAAACCATGGTGTATAATTACATATTTTGTGTGGTCTTTATTCTTACAAGATTTCTTTCCTTAACTTCCCTTGCTTGTCCTCGAGTGGCCTTCACAACTTTGACTCGGTATTGAATAGAGAGTTTTCTAATAACTAGAACTTTACCAAGGCCTCAATCTAAATCTTTTTGAAATGAGAAAACTAAACTACGGTGTATAATTACCGTCGCTCGTTAGGCTCTGTGACAGACATAAACTGATCATTCCTGTGTCTTTACTGATCCAAGTAACTATGACCTTAGCAATCTGCCCCAGTTTTGGACAATTTCATTTTTTTAAATCATGATCTTTCTTGTCCCACTTCAAAGAGCTTGTAATGCGAGTGTGAGCAGTTTTAATATCCCTGTTTCTGTTTGATATTGAATGATAAGAACTGTTCATACTATCTGCAGGATTGTTCCAAAGATTGATAAGGTAGTAGAGGCATAGCCTTTGTACTAAAGCATAAGAAAATTTGTCCCTACTGGCCGGTAGCACCGATTCATCTAAATTCATACACATTTGAATAAGCATCACTTTCTTTAATTGGATATAGTTATTTCCACGCGCTTTCTCGCAAGCTTCAAGGACCTTGTCAAATAGTAGATGCCAATAGCCTGCTGGCAATGGTCATCTGTGACTTCTATTACAGAAAATGAATAAATTAACTGACTGATAAAAGTGCTAGCTCATTCAATCACACCCATCCATTTATACTTATTTTGAAGTCACTAATTACTATTATTTGTTGTTGTAAAGTCAAGCGATCACTTTCACATTTTCAATTTCACACAGTTATTTCAAAATCCCCTGAGATGATTTAATATTTTAAACCTTCTTTCCCAGAGAATTTCCATGTTTCAAAACCATTTTTCCAAAACAAAAAAAATAAAAAAATTAGACAAGTGCTGTGAAGAGTCTTGCTGGTAAGATGTGCTTTCAAATCCTGTTTTTCCTATTCCATGTAATAAGATACTCCCTGAGTCATACTAATTCATAATTAATGAAGATTACCATGGCAACCAGTTTTGAAGTGGTTTCGGTACTCCTAAGTCTAAGGATGAAGTATTGTTGTGGCCAGTTGGAAACAAAAATGATGGCAGGTTTTGTTCTAGAACAATTAGCTTAGTAGCTGCTAGCCAGTTGTTTCCAAAAACACAGCCTTGAATGAAGGCCCCCCAACTTATCAAGATTTTGTTGATATATATATATAATATTATTATTATACCATATTATAATGGAAATATAGTAATATAATTTTATACCACAATAACATCGTAATAACAAAGATCATTGAATAACATACGAGCCCAAACATCATTTTGACGGTCAAACATTGTACATTCTTTTTCACCAATGCTGGGTGTGTACAAACACAAACCCCAACCGAGATAATTCAAGACCATCCACTTCATTAAACCATCGATAAATTTGATTTCTTTCAGCTAAGCCTACAATTGTTTTGCCCCCACATATTGGTCTCCATGATAAAACATTTCACAGCCAGTTCCTAATACCTATTTCAATTCAGATTTGGTACGATCCCTGAGATATTAAAAATTAATCACAACATTTCAAAACATTGTTCATTACAATGGTTTCTCGTTTCAACTATTAGCTAGAGTCCAGTTTCCTGCCTGACAAAAGTTTGCCCTGACGATTGACTACGTTACTTGTATGTTAAAATTCTTCCGTCAAGGAAAGTAAATGATATAATGATATAATTTTGTGGGTAATAACGAAGGTGAAAATAGCTTGACAAGTGGCAAAACTATTACAAGTCAAGTTGTGCTTGGTGTTGCCATACATAGATTCATCTATCTAGCAGGTACAATTTTTTCAAGCCTTTCTACAGATGGTTCCTATCATTAATACAAGTTTTGCTATTTTTTTTAAAGTGTTTCTTGACAGGTTTTGCTAGCCTTTCTGATGGTTTATCAACCTCTCAAGTCAAACAGAGGAACAATTTCTATGATGTTAAGCTTAGGCACGCAATTTACTATATAGCTTTATGTGTTAGGCTAGATTGACATTTAAGTTGCTGACATACCAAACAGTATTTATCTTCAAATATATAATCATTGTCACTGTGCTTCTTTGCAGAGAAAATGCTCTCCTCTCCTGGAGTGATCAAAACAGAATAGTTTAATTATTACCAAAAAAAAAAAAATGCAGCCATGGTAAACAATTAGGGTGGGATCAAACATTGCACTTTTTCCTTCCAAATTAAAAGACCTCTTTATGCACTTTTCTCCTACCCTGCTTCAAAATAATTGCTGGAGACTAGATGATGAATGTAGCTCCATTGTGCTTTGAAAAAAAAAAAAAAATCTTATCACTAGTTGTTATAATGTTTTACAACAGCCAGCCCTTCAAATATACATGGGTAAGGATTAACGTAGACAAAATTGAGGCGCTTTTAAATCGGCCATGTAAGGCACTGTGTCAATGGGCAGGTTGCCGAGTGGGCTGCAGCTTCATGCAGCCAGGCTGTGCTTCACACAATATCTGGATTGTTTGGTATATCGCAACCGCCATGGTGCATGGGATCTTGCAGCCGATTCAGCTTGTCCTTTTGACACGGGGCCTTCGTCAATCAAGTGATTAGGATAACAAGTAATTGGTTTTAAAAAAAAAAGGGGGAGGGGGTGGAAAACCTTGGTAGGAAAAGAAAGTCATAGAATATGGAAATAACAAAACAAATATGACTGAAAATGCAATTCATTTTCAAATTATGTTAAAAATTTTAACTAGTGTTAACTAGTTACATAACACACATGAAAAACACAATGAGCACACTTCCATGTAGTGAGTGGTATCACTGTATGCCACAATCTGCATGAATTCTGTGCGAATAATTATGTCATGTTCTTGTTCAAGACCAGACCAAGTACATTGCCTGCAATAGATGAAAATTTGACCTGAAGCGGGTTAATAATTTGTATCTACAGAAACATGTCCAATAACTGAGAATATAAATTAAGCAATATTTAACATAAAGTTTTGGTTAAAAATTGGAATACTATTTTACAAATCATTCTCAGAGTTTTGTAGACTTCACAGAGCCATAAACAAATGCACAACTTGAAAGCATAACCATGGTTGCTTCAGGGATGGATGCATTAAAAATCAATATAATTCCCAATTAAAAACAAAGACGGATCTTAAATAGTAGAACTAGGCTACTTTGCAATATAATAATGTAGAGCAACACAGTACAACTATTCTGTACAACAACTCTGTACAGTAACACTGTACAACAATTCAGTACAGTGTTACTGTACAATTCAGTACAGTAACTCTGTACAGTAACACTGTACAACAATGAAGTACAGTTACACTGTACAACAATGCAGTACAGTAACTCTGTACAATTCAGTACAGTAACTCTGTACAGTAACAATGTACAACAATGCAGTACAGTAACACTGTACAACAATGCAGTACAGTAACACTGTACAACAATTCAGAACAATAACACTGTACAACAATTCTGTACAGTTACACTGTACAACAATTCTGTATAGTAACACTGTACAACAACTCTGTACAGTAACACTGTACAACAATTCAGTACAGTAACACTGTACAACAAATCAGTAGAGTAACACTGTACAACAATTCTGTACAGTAACACTGTACAGCAGTTCTGTGTAACACTTCTATACAACAATCACTACACTGCAATTATGCAGCATTACTGTACAGAGATCAGCGCGCTTACAATGAGCTATGTGGAATTCAGTAAAGGTAAATCGGTTATTTCAATTCCTTCCCTTTGTTTAATAGTACCATCCCAATTATAACCACACCCTCCCCTCATAGGCATCTCTAGACATAAGATATCATCTACATTTGGTCACTGCAAGAATTAGTGAGTGCACTTTTCTCACAGGTCTGTAGTCAATACTCAGAAAGAAATTGGACTTTAACGTATCCAATTGTACACTGGCTTGTATCTAGTTGCACATAACATTCAGTTTTTGACCATACATAGTCCTCCCACCCCACTCCCCTCCCTCACAAAAAAATGGGGCTCACCTTAACTCTCCCAGAGTTTCATTTTTCATTTTTTTATCGCTTTTTGTGAGATATTTTCAGTTCTCGTTGTCAATTGTAGCTAACGACATAATCGAGGCTAATAGGACTTGACAGAACTGAATTTAAGTTCCAGTACATCTGCAGTCCCACCTGATGGCCATATATTTCTCTTCGGAACCAGATTGTAATCCATTGCAGAGGAAAAGGGTTTTACCTGTGCTTAAATGATTTCCTATTGGAGTGTTGTCGATTCACATTCTGGCAGTAAATAAAGCAACATTTTCTATTTATCTACTGAATAAATTATATCCTAGAATAACACATTTGGAAATGTCCTCTCTGACATCATTGCCATGACAACCATTATCAAAACCGAAAGACCCTAATTCCGTTGAGGTTCATTTCAGCAGACTTTTAAACTGAAACGAATTCTGTCTTGCCGGTTGTATTCAAAATGGACCCTTTAAAACCTTCACCTACCTAATCAATCAAACAAATGATCGATCAATCATTTATTCGAAGGCAAAAGAGACCTGGTCACAGCATATCCTAACAAAATCTTTTCAACCTATTTACGAATAAACAACTTCGGGGTGGCCGTTTTCTTAGTGAGACCAGCTGCCAACGTCTACGTGTGAAAGGGCTTCCTTCAATCCTCTTACAAATAAATATCACACTACTAGATGACAGCCTGAGCAACGATATCTTCTCTCCGTGTCTCTTTATAATCCTGGATTCATGTGAAGAGGCCATCCACCAGTAAGGCGTTCGCAGCTTTCTCTACCGCAACACTCGTGGAAGACAGCACCACCTGTAACCTCTGTTCGTGGATCTCGTAGGTCGTGGAGTTGGCGAGATGGAGAGCATAGCTCAGTGGGGAGAGTCCTTCTGCTTCGTAAGCGCCTATGGAACTAGGTCCGTAAATCATATGCCTGAATGAGGAAGGGTTTTAGTAACGAAAGAAAAATGTCACCTTTTATTAATGTTTATTTAACGGTTAATTAATGCGGTGATTAGAAAACGATCGATTGATTGAAACCCTGGGAGATCTCTCAGAACGAGAGGAAACCAGTCTTGTGCGGTCGTACGTTTCGAAGGATGTGAGAAGATAACAATCAATGCTTCAGCATTTTGTGACTTAATTTTACCACGTGTGTTGCTATGGAAAGGTGAAGGGTGCCATCGAAATGTTTACCATGGTCCTTTTTATTTAATGAGCCAATTTCTGCCAAATGTTGAATTGCTTAAATGAATGGGAGTAAATTGTCGATATGATATTTTAACATTTTGCACATTAAGTGTCAGATTTCTCACATACGTTGCAGTTCAACAATTTTCTGCAAAATGTATGTTCACTTAGAAGTAAGCAATTTTATATACACTTTGACATTTTGCTGCAAAATAATGAATTACACAACATCATAAGCAACTATTTTTAACATTTTGGTGAACAAAATGTTGAAATAAATAAGATTCATATAGTATTAGTACATTTCAGACTTTTTCTTTCCGAAAATTGCTAAAATGATCACTCTTATGTTGAATGAGCAACTCATCCTTTTTGCTGCAAAATTCTAAAATTGTTGGTCAACAATTTGATGAGTAGTCATTTTTCAACGGAATGATGGATTTATTTATGACTTAATAAATGTACGGATCGGATCATTTTGCTAAAAATTGTCAATAAAATTAAAGGGAGTTCAGACATATTCACCGTAATGTTTCCGTACCTTGTAGACACATTTTGGTGCTGTTCAAGTATTCGAGCATTTTAATTCCAGGTGAACTTTGCACATGACACTGAGGACTTTTTTCTCCTATGCAAACGGCACCCAAACACCTCACCAGCCCTCTGCTGCAACTGATGTTATTAATAACACCTCTGATTACAGTAAATTTAACCTATTAGTGCTCATTAGTGTGATTTGAAAATAATCGAAAAAGACCTCTTCTTCCATAATTACAAACAGTATTGTATAGTGTAGTGTTCAAGTGCACTTTAACATAGGCAGTCAGAGACTTCAACTTGCCCAGTTTCGAGGAACTGGATAGGACTGATATGACAGCGCCCTCTATTAATGTTAGTCTTGGCTTGAGAGTCCCATTGTATTTCTCCGAGTGAAATTAATATCTTATATTCCATCAATTTGCGTCAAGTGATCGTCATTAGTAAAAAACAAAAAACACAAGAAAACCACCAAGAAAACAAAAACACAAAATACAATTGCGACTTAATCCACCTCAATGAGACACCAGAAAGTACGCTGAGGTGGACATCAAAGTCAACTCACCGTAACTGTGGATACATATGGCCCTTCTCATCTGAACTTAGGAAAGCCCTCTCGACGGCTACTAACCTATCGTTGGCTTCTCGTACTTGTAAATCACTGGAAAAAAAATCAAAATGACACAGGCTTATTAAGGCATTCATTTTGTTTAGAACATTATTTTTAACACAACTGTAATAAGAAGAAAGTTGAAAGTAGCAAACAACGACTGTCCCCTCCCCCCCATCCCCCCCCCCCAAAGAAGATGATTTATGATTGAAAATGAAATATGCTAAGAATTGTGCAGGGTAAGGGAACCACTGTCAAAACCATTTAAATTAGAAGGAATACTTTCTGTTATAATGTCACCTTTTTTTTCTAAAGAAAAAACCTGCTGCCTTCTTCTCAATTCCAGCCCAAGGCCTCATTATTTGCAATGATGTGCCAATTTCAATATGAAATACTTTCGATATGATTACATTTCTATGTTCTGTGACAAGATCTCAACATTTCATCGCCACCCTAGACTTTATACGTTCTGTATCGATATGTCTATGCTGCATGCACCTCACAGCAGGGAAACACAAGCTCATTGTTGGTGAGACCTGGCATGCTACTTCATAATAAAGTATCAGAGAATGGTTACTCACTTTTTCACATCTATTTGCTGTATAAATGAAGAGTGGAATTTACTTGCGGCATCCTTAAACTTATTAACGGCTCTTTCCAATTGATCTGTAAGAAAAGAAAAAACATACTTAAATAATAGAGAGTGTTACAAAGAATTATCTGACAATTGTAAAATGTGCTTATCTGTGGAACTGCTAAATGCAGTCCTGTTTAACTAGGAAATGTAAACTAGATTGATAAGTTTTAATTATCTGATAAGATGGTAATTTTAGACTGGCCTTAATTATCTGATCTAATTGACTGCAAACCTGATTTAAGAGACCTGTTGAACTACAAATAAAGACCCTGGTGATTTACAAATTGTAGCCATTTCATTTATTTATTCCAGTATAATCCAAATTTACATTAATAACAAGAGCCCAAGGGCACTGTGGTTCCTTGCTTGGGGTATATGACAATACACATAATATTATCAAGCAAGATTGGGCTCAAATAGTCCAAGTAATTGTGGTCCTACATGTTCCCATAAAGTAACCAACACTATAGCCAACACCTTTGTGATCACAAAATGTGATCGGATTTTTGATCAAAAGGCACTTTTGAGATCTAAATATGGCTTCGAAAATGTAAGAAATATAAGGTCACCTACAAGCGGGTCAACAGATATGATAACATTGGTGACCTCAGATGACATGACCTTTAAGTTTGAAAATGTTCCACCATCCCATTCACAACTTGTCCCAAAATATCAACCATGTCACACCTTGGCATTGGGATTTAATTGCATTAAATGTCTGAAAATTAACTTTGAACTTGTATCATAACTTCACACACACAAGGTCACTCGGAGGTCAACCAATTGACATTTTTGATCAGTGAGACCTAAATAGAGCATTAAAACTGTACAAATTCAAACATTTTTTTTTTGCCCATTTTCTCCCCTCAAAATACTAGTTTTTTAACATTAGCTGACTTTTGGTGAACTTGGATCACATGACCGCTAAGTTTGAAAATATTCCCCTATACCATTCGCAACTTGTCCAAAAAAAACAACCTTGTCACACCTTGGCACTGGGAGTTATTGCATTAAATGTCTGAAAATTAACTTTTACCTCCTATAACTTCACACACAAAGCTCATCCGGGGGTCAACCTATTGACATTTATGATCAGAAGGTACCTTTAACATCTGAAAATAGCATCGAAACTGTAAAACTCCACAAAACATGAAAAGGTCACCAGTGGTCAAATTGAGGTCAAGGGTCACCCAGACGCGGGTCGACAATTGGATTACATTGAAGCAACTCCCAACCCGAACGGACAATTTGTTCTCAAGTTATTGCAAAAATACTAGTTTTTTATCATTAATTGACCTTTGGTGACCTTGTATCACATGACCGTTAAGTTTGAAACTATTTCCCTATACCATTTGCAACTACTCCCAAATTATCAACCGTGTAACACATGGGCACTGGAAGTTATTACACTAAATGTCTGAAAATTAACTTTGACCTCAAATAACTTAACATACAAAGGTCACCTTGGGTCAACTTATTGACATTTTTGATCAATGAGACCTAAATAGAGCATCAAACTATACAATTTCAAACATTTTTTTCTTTGCCCATTTTCTCCCCCCAAAATACTAGTTTTTTAACCATTAATTGACCTTTGGTGACCTCGAATCACATGACCGTTAAGTTTGAAAATATTCCCCTATACCATTTGCAACTTGTCCAAAAATATCAACCATGTCACATCTTGGATCTGGGAGTTATTGCATTAAATGTCTGAAAATTAACTTTGACCTTGTATAACTTCGCACACGAAGGTCACACGGGTGTCAACCCATTGACATTTTTGATCGGAAGGTACCTTTGATATCCAAATCTAGCATCAAAACCAAACATTTTCTTTTTTGCTCGTTTCCTCCCAAAATAAGCACATTTTTTCTAATGTGACCTTTGACCTTGGTCTCAGATGTAGTTTAATCTCCTGATTCCAAAAACAAAACGATAAGTCTGTACAACTATCCTAACTCCGACCGAAAAACTTTGACCCCATATAACTTCGCACATAAAGGTCACACCGGGTCAACCTATTGACATTTATGATCAGAAGGTACCTTTGACATCTGAAAATAGCATCAAAACTGTAAAAATCCCCCAAAACACGTAAAGGTCACCAGAGGTCAAATTGAGGTCAAGGGTCACCCAGATGCGGGTCGACAATTGGATAACATTGAAGCAACTCCCAACCCTAACGGACATTTCGTTCTCAAGTTATTGCAATAATACTAGTTTTTTATCATTAATTGACCTTTGGTGACCTCGGATCACATGACCGTTAAGTTTGAAGATGTTCCCCTAACCAGTTCACAACTTGTCCCAAAATAGCAACCTTGTCGCACATTGGCAATGGGAGTTATTGCAGTTTTAATATTTTCGGTTTTTGGACCATAACTGACCTTTGGTGACCTTTGTGGGCACTAAAAACAATAGGGCACACCTCCATATGGCGGATCTATAGTCCAAGTTTGGCCTCAATCCAGCATTCCCTTATTGAGATAGAGCGTACCCAAGCAAGTGTCACAGACGCACACACACACATACACACACACACACGCACACACACACACGCCAACCTGACTGCATAGGTTCCTTTTGCTAAAGCAAGGAACCAAATATCAAATCAAAGTCGATAGTCTATAACAAATTTTCAAGTGCTTCTGTTTGGATAAAGACTTTTTTTTTTGCAGCACAGTAAATAAAACAAAAATTTCAGAATGATTGTATTTTATATTTTGACACGATATGAGGATTTGTTAACAATTCTATTGGCTTCAAATTAAAACCAAATAATGCTGACAGAGGGAGCTATTCATCATCATCATCACTAATTTATTTGTTTTTAATCTATTTAAACTGCAAATATGTAAGACTACATATTTTAGGTCTCCTACACATCAAAAAATTTAATTATATGACAACAACTATCTGCCATCGTATCGTAAATTACATACCCAAATTGAAGTCGGGGTAAGTTTCCTGGAGTTTGAGATAATACGATTCTATAACGGTGGCGTAGTCGTTGACGTCTACGGGAAGGACGATGTCGTCGGCGTACATCAGCAGCAGACGACCCGCAATCTCCGTCATGGCTCTGTGCTTCTGCCAGTCTGTGTCTATGAACGTTTCCACGTAATGCACCGTGTCCAGGCTGGTGTGCCACAGGGGGTATCGAGGTATGTGTTTCCCGTTCTGGTGAGAGAGAGGGGCGATCAATCGGTGAGCTTGTCTGACGGGTCCATTTAATTTGGTTAAAATATTGACAGAGATTTGAATTCTTAAAACGGTCTCACATGTATGTTGGTGATGTGGAATCCAGACCACATTCTAAAGAATAACAATGTAACTTGAGATAATTATTAAACAAATACATCATTTTTTAAGCATCTGTTTCACTAGCCTATAGAATGATCATACTATAACCCATCTACTCCTTATAGACTTTACAATAATGATTGGCAGACGTTGTTTTACTTCGTACATTTTCTTTCCTCACTTACACACTTCCTCAGAGAGGAACCTTACATTCTGACCATTCTGGAATTCCCCCACCGCCCAACCCCCCACCCCTACTGGATATCTTGCTGGGTTATTTATTGGTAGTTATGACAGTTGCATCGTTACATTGAAGTGAGAGTCTATAAAACATACCCTCATTCTCTCCCATCCCATGCCCTCACCACCTTCCCCCACCCTCAAAAAAAAAAAAAGAAATCCCAAAAATTAATGAGCAAAACATATCAAATGCCTTTGAATGTTTGTTAAGAATAAACAGTGAAGAATTTCCCATTCTCTCGGTGAAATGTTGATGCTTAATTTTCTGTCATGTGATGAATACTTAACTATACAGAAGAAGAACATAGGAAATGAAGTCGTTATAGACTGACCTTGCTGTAAGTGTACTTTAGGTCGACCGATGGAACCCCGGCAATGTGGAGGAACGGTGTGGCATCGCTGTTTACACCCAATGGTCTCAATCTGGATAGTAAAACAAGAAAGGCTTGCTGATTCCTTGCCACATCATCAGAATGAAGGTACTTAATTCGGCATAATGGAGATCTTTTTTTTCTTTATAATTTTTTATTGTTCTTATTTATAGTTTTGCACATTTTTGACACTTTTCAGCCTTTTTCCTAAATATTTTTATCATATATTTATTTTAATATTTTTTTCCCTTTTAGATTTCTTACAATTTTTTGCATATCTACATATTTTTTATAAATTCCTTACTCATATCTATTATGGGGCAGGAGGAATGTTATGATTTTTGATGTGTCATATTTTTATACATTGGCTGAATAAACAAATGAAATGAAATGGAAGAGATAATTTACATTTTGCAACCAAATTATAATACCTAACAGAATTCCCCCAAACAGATTTTTGGATGATTCATTTTTACTTGCAGAAAATTGTGGACATCACAATCAATTGATCTATCATTACAATCGACTGACCAGAATTTCATATACAATGAGGCTATGCTAAAGTAAATCTGCTGCTGCTGTATGTATCACGGCTTTGTGCATGGAACCCACATTTTCAATAAATGAAGTTCCAGCTTTTTTTTCAAGACCAAAACACGACTTGCGGTTTATGTCAAAGCCTACACACTTCTGAGGACCTAACGTCAGGCTATCCTTTAGTCAGTTTTACCCTTGTGAAATGTATGTTGACCAATTTCGTCAATTTGTGGTGAGGGGGGACATTCAAAGAACCATTAACTGCAAACATGACATGCTGTAGCCACAACTTTTTACCAGCTTGATTTATATCGTAAATTTTATCTCACACAAAACCTTGCGCATGTAAGTGATATGATATACGTGTTAAAATTGAGGATTTTTCCTCAACTTTCCTTCAAAAAAACAAATCATGACTTTCAAGGCCTAGATAACAATTTTTTCCTCCTTTTTCCCATTTTAAAGACCCTGTGGGAACCATGTTTGTGATACTTGTAATGCTGGACCATCTTTATAACTGATTCTGGTTCTCATATCCCTCTATGTAAGACACCAACCATCGAGAAGGATAAGGCTCCCCAAATAGTGAGGAAGATGTCCTTTTAAAGTAAACCATATTAGAATCACAAAAACAGCTGAAAGTTGAAGGATCACACAGTCTTGAAGTGTGCTTGAAATAACCCACGGCACCCACAGCTTTTTGCCTTGGTGCCCTTCCTATTTGCCATAATGCCCTCAAAATATTAAAAAATTTGCTGTGATGTCCCTTTGAAATATTCCCATACCTGTAACACAAATTTTAAAACTTTTAGGTGCCCGTTTCAATTGTTATTTTGAGCCCTGCTTGTATTCAAGGTGAGGACTTCTCACAGGACTTTACAACAGTTAACCTGTGGCCATTCGTTACTTGTCATACCCACACACCCAAGTGTGCACAATTCAAACAGTGCACCACATCCATATGTCCCAAATTATTCAGAAACTTTGACCCCCCCCAAAAAAAGGGGGGAAAGGGGGAAAGGTGGAAAAAAAAGAGTGGTCTTTACAGAAAAAATTCATCAGAGTGCCTGCAAATATTCATCACTGCAACGTTTGAGATAAATACCAACTGACAAATATTTTCCTATTTTCTGAAAGCCAATAAATGGAACAGCAGCATCACAAATTAAATCCACATGTATAATCTGTACTCTGTTCATGTTTAAATAACAAAAGAAACAAATTGTCATCCTCCCAGCTGGTGAAAATTTAACGAGGCATTAAAGTGGCCTTCCAAGGCAATTCTGGTAAATTTTTTGATCCTACTGAAATGATGCTTAAATCCTAAAATAATGGAGTTATTAACTACCTTGATTAGTCTAGTTGACAAAGAAAAAATCTATCATTTAAAAAAAAAAAAAAGGGGGCGAAAATGGCAAAAAGTAGGATTTGCATTTTCGTTCACGATAAAAATTATGGGACAAGGGAGGTGCCTGGTGAAAGAAATTCTTTGAATCCAAAGAATCATAAATGACTAGTCAGTGAAAGGCTGACCAGGTGAATATCGAGCACAGAGAGGCTGCTTTAAAACTAGAAAACGATCCAGATTCACTTACTGGTATTCATTCGTCCCTGGGTTTTTGATCTTCCAATTATCAAGAACTGTTTGTCCTTCCATGTCTGGATCTGGGGAATTGACCTGTGAAAGAAGAAGAAGAATCATAATGTATGTCAATTTTAGAATGTTAGAACTTACACACACATACGCACCAAAAGCAGACTGCTGATCTGTCGATATCAAATCAATTCTAACGATCGTTACAATATAAAAGTCTGCAAGTTGTTATATACAAGCATGGTGTACTACAACTACATCTGATGATTTTTGTATGGGGTGGGGGGAGGGGATGGGGTGGGTCTCTTGTCAACTGAAGAAATAAGTATTAGTTATAAAAAAAAAATGCTGTGATGGTTATTCTTTTGTCAGCAAATCCTTGCCACCTGCAGGTAAAATTTATAATTATTTTATGTATGAATAATGAAATTTTGGGAGGTTACTCTTGCCATCGTTAACATCCCACCCGTGGAAACCCTGTTCATAACAGCTTCACTTATCCCACGTTCCTTCTTTTACAGGTTTTACAGGTCTTTTTCCACTCTCGTTGATGTGCAAATTGGTTAACGAACTTACTAGCAAATGGGAAACATCATCACGCCTTGCAAGCTGCTAAAAGTCGCACGGAAAGAAAGAACAATTTGGGCGTGCCCTGAATTAAAGCAGGAAGCGATTTGGATACTAGATTGGGACCACTAGATGGGTTACAAGGGGTGCAGGGGGGGGGGGTTGGATAGTCCTTGTTTGGTAAGTTGGGTGCAGATGGACCAGAGGAATATTATAACTCATCTTCTATATTAGTTCAGAAGCTCCACAGACAGTTTCAAAATTATGAAAGAATGTATACTAAAATATACTGGGAAAAAAATGGCCTGGGTTTGATAAAAGCATTTTTTTTTAGAAAAAACATAAGGAAAGAAAAAAACATCCAAAATAATAATAAAATGGAAAAATTATATAATATTTTGAAATCATTACATGAGACTTACCTCTGAGATTGCTTGAAGAATGCTTTTAGCAAAGATTGCACTGCCTTCAGCTGCAAAGCTGTTCTGGCCAGAAACCGCTTCGTCCAAGTTAATGTATACCACTGCTCTCTGATTAAGAATCTCTTTATTTTCCTTTAAAAAAAGACAAAAAATAAAATAAATACATAACAAAATAATAATAAATACATAATAAAATAATAATAAATAAACAATAAAATAAATAAAAAGATGAATGAATAACTAAATTAATAAAGAAAGAAATAAACAAACAGACAGTTGCAAAACAAGACGGTTTCTTTTCATAGGTCACCCCATAATTTCGTTTTTTGGCTAAAAACCAACTCCTTTTAAGAGCTGCATAATTCTATCAAAATTTTACTGTTTTAGAATCTTTGCTTTTCTTTCTGTGACATGGGAGAAAACAATTTCAACAAATGCAATTCTTTCAACTACCCATTATTATTATTTACTTTAAAATTAAATTCATTTTTCAACAGTCAAAAGAATCAGCATGAAAAAAAAGTTATGAAAGTCATGCAGCTTTTAGTTGCCACTTGGATCGTAGTAATACTTAAGATCATTAGAGATGATTTGCATGACCAAGAAGAAAAGCAAGGTTCCCACACTTTAGTAAACAAATGAAATTTCTGACTTTGTCAAGACCTGTTCCAAGACGACACATATTTTTGCCATCTGTTATGAAGCCTACACAAATGAGGACCTAATGTTAGGCTACCCTATAGACTACATGGTGAGCCTGACGATTGTAACTCTTGCATAATTTCATGTTCACACCCTTTTATTTAGTTTGATAGTGATGGCGGGGGGTGGGGGGGATTGGGGGGTGATGTTCAAAGAGGCGTGAAACACAAACATGGCAAGCCATAGACATAATTTTGTAGCGCAGGTTGATAATGGCTTTAAAAAGTTTATTTCACACATTTTTAAACACCTTGCATGCTTATCACTAGTAGTTGTAATGTACAACATATGATCTTTAACTTAGGCCAGAACCAGATGAATTTTGCTAAATTGCATGAAGGTTAGGACTGAAATTGTCAAATCACATGAGAACATTTTTTTGGTTGTTGTTGCTAAAAGAAGCTGTGAAAATACATCCATAGGTACAAGTCTTCAAAAGAGAAATTTTGCATCACTTCTGCAGACTAAGCTTTCAAGACCTAACATAAGAGGTGTTACGTTTCCCCGAACTTTTTCACAACTTTTCCCCCGTTTTCCAGACTGGGTGGGAACCATGAAATAGAAGCCTTTGTAGTGATGCTTTGCTTAGGTGTTGGAGAAGACCACATTGCAGTTAAGTGTTGGAGAAGACAACATCGCAGACAAGATTTATGTATGACAAATATATTGTGAGTTGAATGACAGGAATTAGCAACATATCCATGGCAAGGGGATCAGAGAAAACACATTTCATTCATTTTGGTCTCTCTTCGGTCAGTTCAATTGTTTCATCTTGTAATTATCCTATTTCATAAATATCTGTTCTTACCATACCATTTATACTGGAAAGACAAAAGAAAACCTAACCAACCCCGTAATCAACCTTAATAAACACAGCCAACTGGTTCCACTCTGTGAAAGGACGACGACAAAACTGACCGGGATCTAATTTGTAATTTATGTGGTGACATGTTTCAATTGAGGTGAATACTTCCTAATAGTGACAGAGTGTGACCCTGTTGAATATTCATATCAATCTGTCCTCATGGAAGATTCTAGTTAAAGTCAATCACAATGGCAGCAGATGACCACACCAAAGAATGAAGTCTAATCATCAAGTCACAATGAAATATTACTCAGAATGACACATAAACCAGTGACAGAGTGTGACCCTGTTGAATATTCATATCAATCTGTCGTCATGGAAGATTCTAGTTAAAGTTAATCACGATGGCAGCAGATGACCATACCAAAGAAAGAAGTCTCATCATCCAGTCACATGAAATATACTCAGAATGACACATAAACCAGTGACAGAGTGTGACCCTGTTGAATATTCATATCAATCTGTCGTCGTGGAAGATTCTAGTTAAAGTCAATCACAATGGCAGCATATTTCCACATCCAAGAACGAAGTCTCATCATCCAGTCACATGAAATATACTCAGAATGACACATAAACCAGGTACCCTTTGAAATACATCATGGGTACCCTTAGTATGCTTTAAGGACTGAGATCGGAGGGCCACTTTTGTCCCTTGAGTACCCTTCAGAAGAATTGGTGGGTTCAGGATTACAATGAAATTTTTTTCTTTCTTTTTTTGCCCGCACCAAAATTCACAAGAATGTAACGTGATGTTTGTGAATCAGAGGCTGTTAGTTGGCTAAAGGGAAGTTTGAAACATAGCTCAATGTAATTTGATTTTGTTTTTTGTTGGAAGGGGTATGGATTGAGAGGTGTAGGGTTAGAGAGAGGTTGGGGTTGAGGAAGCCAAATTTCCCATGACATTTCATGTGACTCTATACTACTCTATCTTACTCTATATATCCTACTCTGTCTATCCTGCTAGACTACTAGTATTCACCTCCACCCATTCGGTGGACCTGAAGTGACTCTATCCTACTCTATCTTACTCTATTTATCCTACTCTATCTATCCTGCTAGATTACTAGTATTCACCTCCACCCATTCGGTGGACCCGATGTGACCGTCATCACCGCCATCCCAGCTGGCAAAGATAATAGTTCTTCTTGGAAACCAACCTGAACAGAATAGATGAAATAATAAATAAACACATTACAAAAGTATAAAAAAAGTATACAATGCTTTAAAGGAGAAACAAAACTCTAAAATTATCTCAAAAAACTTTGCAATGAAGATCAGCCTGAAACATTAAAGCAGACTCTTGCTTCAGTGCATAGGAGATTTTGTGATTCAGAGGTAATAGGCAGCCTGTCGGCCATTTTGTCAATCAATTAGGCAATGGTGTGACAAGAAGGGGAAACTGAGATATCTAAAAAAAAAAAGAAAAAAAAATCCTAGCTGTTATTTCATTTTTATTTATCTGTATCGCCAATTGTGTACAATGGGAAAGGAAGTCTCCTATAAAGTCTTAAAAAGACTTAACAAGGTGGAGTTCTTCAACCTTAGCATGTCTACTCAATAATGTTATCCAAACTAGGGATCAGAGATCCTGCTTGGAGTAGCCAAAATATTTTGGAGGGTGGCCAAAAAAAAAAATGATGATATTTGTTGAAGTAGAAAATTCTGAACCATAATAAATCACTTCAAAACTTGACAAAAATACAACACATTTTGCAGCGAAGCACCCTTAATGATACAAATATTTCTCAGAGGGGATGCCGGGAGAAAAGGCCTCCTCTCTGTGGACCGCTTCCCCGGGTCACAACATCTGCCACTGAAGGAGGGTCGCTTAGGTGATGAAAGTGAAAATGGGGTCACCAAGCAACAACAAAAAACAAAAACAAAAAACATAATTTGAATACCAGGGACTTTAGAACAATGATGATTGTTGATGATGATTGGGTTGGGCTTTTGTCTTTCAAAGACTCAACACACCATTATCCACGATTTCAAATTTTGAATAATCTATTTCCATGGTAATCATAATTCTGTGACAATCTTTGTTTTATAAATACTCATGGTGTGATAATACGTTCAATAAATACAACAATTTTTGTATTTATCGTACCCTTAAGTTGCAACTGCTTCACTAATCGGGTGAGTTCCATGAAAACTGCCATCCCTGTGCCTGGTTCAACTGCGCCTGGTGTCAGGGAATCCCTGTGACATCCGAAAATGATATAGCGATCTACCAAAGAGATGAAAGAAGATTTTTTTTTTTAAATAAAAAAATTCTAAACATTACGTAAGATGTTCTTGCCCTGAGGAGTCTTGTCTGATTTTAAATGGCTTTTAATATGTTGAGTAGAAATTTAAAGGGAGAGTAGAAAGTTAAGATTGTACCATGAATAAAGGGTTTCAAAGAGATTAGCAAACATGTACAAAGGATTAGCCTGATTAACTCTTGTGGTATAAGAGTCCTAAGATCCTATCCAATTTTGAGGACATATTTTCATAAACCATAAATTCATGTTGTATCCTACAGCCTTTAGAAAAAAAAAGAATAGAACGAAACCTTCCAAATTAAAAACAAAACAAGTAGATCTTTTTCATTAATTCTTTTTTTTGGGGGAGGAGGGGGAGGATGAGAGGGGGGTTTGCATAACAAATAAAAAATGCCCCCCCCCAAAAAAAAATTAATAATCCAAAGCCCTGTATAAGAAATATGTCTGCCCATCTTTGCTTTTATTCCTTGAATAGCTATACATGTCAAAAACAGATTCCAAAACAGTAAATCCATAGACAATGGAAAGCAATTTGGGAAGGAATGTACCACATTTAGCTGTTTAAGAATTTGCAGGGAGTCTTACATGGATTGAGAGATTTTCTATTTTTATGTATTCATTTTGTGAGGATAATAATAGCAAGATACACCACTGTATTGATTTAAACCTGTAGCTACTGTGATTGGGACCTGATCTCTGTATACATGCTGTAGTATTCAGCGTATTGTCACTCAGACATGGATACCATACCAGTACACTCACTTCCCTTTGGTGTTGAGTACCAGCAGAAAGTACAATCCTCTAACTGAGTACAATTAGGAAGACCACAAATCATGGTGTGTACAGACAATGCTAGCATACAAAACACTGATATAGACCCACTACAAGTCTACTGTATACACATACTATATGTACATACTATACTATACTATAACATACTATACTATACAATACATACTATACATACATAATATACTATACATACATACTATGCATACATACATAGTATACAATACATACTATACATACATACATACATACATACTATACATACTATACTATACAATACATACTATACTATACAATACATACTATACTATACAATACATACTATACAATACATACTATACATACATACATACATACATACATACATACATACATACATACTATACTATACAATACATACTATGCTATACAATACATACTATACAATACATACTATACAATACATACTATATTATACAATACATACTATACATACATACATACTATACAATACATACTATACAATACATACTATACAATACATACTATACATACATACTATACATACTATACAATACATACTGTACATACATACATACTATACAATACATACTATACATACATACATACTATACACACTATACAATACATACTATACATACATACCATACATACATACTACACGATACATACATACTATACATACATACTATACATACATACTATACATACATACTTTATACATACATACATACATACTATATACACATATATACACATAGACTAGGCAGAAGGACCCAGGAAAAGCAATGGAGGAGCATTGACAGGCAATCAACTCCACCTTCAACAAAGTGTTTAGAAAATTCCCCGAGAGGAATCTCAGATAACGACTCTTTCTTACCTGGTTCCGTCGATCCTCTTATTGTTCCAAATACGTTGGTGATATCTTTCAAGACCTGCTCATTGCGCACCGACATCTTCATTCTCTGTCCGTTGTCCTGGAAACCAGACTGGCTACTGCCGACATTGTAAATGGCATCCTCCCCGTCCAATGACAGACCTCCGATCCATTCAAGAGGTGCCACAGGAAAGCTCATAACTCTAATGAAGTGAATAAACAGGAAATTTTTAATTGGACTGTACCTGGTCGGTGACTAGTCAGCTTGAAATCAATTCTTAACTCCCTGGACTGACTGTTTACTCTAATGAGGAGATGGGTGTGGGGAGGAGGAGGGAGGAGGCGGGCAAAGAGAAGAAGAAAAAGGGTGATAGAGGTTTAATCTGACAACTTACGAGAGCAACCGAGCAGCATCGTCTGCACTGATTATCATGGTAGGTAGAAGAGTAATGTTGTAGTTTGTATCATCGACAACACCACCTGCAAAAAAATTAAAAATATTATAATAGTAATAAAAATATAAATAAATAAATACAACAACATGAAACAGGTTAGGTTTTTATCTTAAATGTGTCAGATAGCAAGCTGTTGTGTAAAATACCCAAAGCACTGTTAAAGTGATTTGAAGATATATAGCAATTATTTTTCCTATTTCATTATAGAATTGTTAGTTTTCTTTTTATCTTTTTGGGACACAACATTTCATATATGAAAACACTAACTTATTACCTGCATAAATATGTTACGTGGATATAATTGCATTTGAAGGGCGTTGTGGTCAAGTGGTTAAGGCAGTGGACTTATGATCTAAGGATTACAGGTTTGAGCCCTGGCCAGATCATTGCGTTGTATCCTTGGGCAAGGCACTTTATCTCCATTGCCTCCCTTCACCCAGGTGTATAATAAATGGGGACTTGCGAGGTGACTTGTAAATATAGTTGCGTGCCCTGGTTTGTGGCTGCACCCTATGGGAAGTCCCCCAGGGGACACGTGGCTGTGGTGCACTGTGGTGCCCCAGGAGAGATTGTTTGAATTGTGCACACTTTGGTGTGTAGGTGTGACAAGTTACCAATGACCAAGGCTAAGTTCTCAAAGTGCTATGATCTTGATGTAGCAGCGCTATATAAGTGTCTAATATGTATGTATGTATTTGAAGCAAGGCTGATGATGAGTAGAACTTCTCAATTTCATGAATGAAGGACTGATGGGGGAAAGTAAATGATTTCAATCAACGGATATATTTCATTTTTTGAGATATTATTTAAATCATCTTTCAACGAGAATGAGGGCTCAGGAGTAACTAAAATCATTGACTGACATGACGACAAGAACGTATTCTGTAGGCTAGAAAAATCAGAAGTTCTTCCAACAAGTTAAAATTCAAACTTTAGACAAGAAGACATGACATTACTTTGACCGAGCTGTCCGGACAAGTTGAGATTCTTAGAGATAATAATATGTGGGATCAGAAGATCTCCTACGGTTATATCAGAATTCATTCAATTTTTATTTGCCCCCAATGGCCTCAATGGTAGAAAAAACAATTCAGTGCCCCCACCCCCCCCCTTCTCCCCAGAAAAACCTGCAGTTTCCATAATTTTTGTTACACCAACGATGTCATTGTTCATGATTGAAAGAGCATGCCAAGAAAATGTTCTTAGTTGACTAGAATTTTTCTTCTGCCTTCACGCATAAAATTACCAGAAGAAGGAAGAGACGGAGTCCGAGGATCTCCAAAGAGAGGAGAAGCGTTGTCTCGGATGAAAGCGTTGGACGGGAGGCTATTGCCGTTCGGATAACCCTGGCCGTTGGCGTAGTCCGCTGGATCGGGAAAAGCGATGACACCCACACCTCCATGCTCTGCACATCTTTGCACCTGACAGAAAGGAAAACAGGGTATAAAAGAAATTAGGTGTCAATTGGGTGCTTCAAATAGTAAACAGCAATGAAGTTGAATAAATCACCTCTAAGGTGGCTCTTAATGAACAGAACAGAGTTCAAACCACAGAGCACTCTATGAGCTATCCTGTTAACAAGCCATGACATTGTACACAACCACACAAACACATACGCCACCACCATCACATGGAATAATCCTTTCTTGCCTTCGGCAAAAGGATTAAAAACTTCACCGTATTCACTAGAACTGTACTTGAGAATTCTAGACACGTTAGAACAAGGGTGCAGTTGTGGTGAGGAGACAGGCGCTAACTAAAAGCATTCATTATAAAGGTTTTCCCATTAAGTACTTTTAGTTATTCTGAGATCCTCCTCCAATTTATGGCACAGATGAAACTGTATAAACTAATACATGCATGCACGTGTTGTCTGCAATACTCACCAATATGGGCGTCTGAACCATACCGAGTTTGAAGACGCAGACCCTCCCTTCCACCGACAAATCCCCCTCTTTCTTCAAGTATTCAAAATCTTTCGCCATACCATAGTCGATGAAAATTGGTGCAGCCTGGGGAGAGAAGAGACGGTTTTTGCGGAAAGGTTCGTCAAGACAACGGTTAGTGTGCAATGTCTACGGCACTCTGTGCGAAATTCCTAAAGATGTCATCGGTGACTGAAAACTCGTAAAGTGAAACCAAAATTGTTAGTCATTAGGCCAACAACAGCCAATGAAATGTGAACAAGTAAATTGGAGTGTAAAAGAACGTTTGAGTGGGCAATGACGTGAGGGAGCCAAAATGGTAGTGGACACACCTGATTGTACAGAATATAAACAAGTCATGGCTACACCATCAATCCAATCCCTCTTGGAGAATTTAAATCTGACCCCATCCTTGCCCCAAAAAATTGCTTAAACCCATTAAAATGACATTCATACTTGTGCCTCCTTTCTTCAAACTATTAAGAAAAGTATTTTAAGATATCTCTGATATAATTTTCATGCTGTTATGAATTTAATGTCTCGGGGAAAAAAACATGCAATTGTTGTTGCAACTAATATATACATCTTCAATGGGGGTTTCTATGGTAACTTCTGTGGTATCTGACAACCCACAGAAACCTTTGCAACTTTGGATTATGATGGGCCTTTTTTCTCTTTAAATTAGCATATAACTAATAGCACCACTTCCACTCAGATAAAACGTTCGGTTGGAATTCGGGTCGACCCAAAAAAATCTGGTTCAAAAGGTTAAAAAAATCCATAGATTGACTTAATATATTATTGTAAACTTAGAGATATCTCTATTGAATTGTTGGGAGTGGTACCATCTACAATCAAGTAGAAACATGGTTAAAAGTGTGGCAAAATAAGACAATACCTTCAATTTAATACTTGCCGATGAGTTGATAATTATCGTAGCAATTAGTGCTAATTAGAACAGACTCCTCTGCAGAGCTAGGGTACTCCCCTGCAGAGCGTGGGTACTCACCGGATCTATATCACCCGAAGGACTATTCACAGTGAACGGTGGCAACACCAAACTTTCTTTCTCCTGGTTGTCAGGGGTTATATTGAACTCAGGTTGTGCACCACCTGTTATCACCAAAGAACTTCTTTCGGTTCTGTTAAAAGAGAGAAAATTTGGTGAAGAACTGTTGTCAAACTATTATAACCGAACCCTCTTGTCTATCCATTCGTTTTTTTGGATGTCATGATTCTGCTTAATCACGATTGGTCAATGATGTGTCATGTGACCGTTTCTGACAACTCATTCTTCTTGCAGTAAATCACATTACTATACAAAACATGACAGTAACAATATATCTGGGTGTATTTTATTCAGTCTACTGCTGCTAGGCAACAGAATACATAACAAACACATGCACCGTTATATATGGTAACAAGTTCAGTTATGCCTACAGTATATACAATTAGGAAGACTAGCTATAGTTTACACAGTTTGCTGTTTTTCTTTTGGCTGCAACATTGATTCAACTTTGACGAGGAAGTTTGAAACAAAATGCAAAGCACTGCTTTTAAAGGAGAAACAGAACTCAACCATAATACCTGGCCTATGTAAAAGAGATGCTCCCAGGGGGAAGTCCCCCAGGGGACACGTTGATGTGGTGCACTAGTGCACCAAGACCGCCTGTCAAAATTGTGCACACTCTGGGTGTGTGGGTGTGACAAGTTAACAATGACCTAACTTGATAACTAAATTTGTATGATAATTAATGACAATTTGACAAGTCAGTCGACTTTGAGTAAATCTAAAATATGACATCTAGTCACTTTTCTCTCATATATCTTTATTAATCAACTGCTTAGGAAAGGAATGGATGGGAGGGGAGAAAGGAATGGGAGGGGAGAAAGGGAGAGGAGGAGAGAAAGGGAGCGGAAGTGAGAAAGGCGTGGGAGACAAAAAGAGAGGGGAGGTGAGAAGGGCAAAAGAAAGGAGAGAAAGGGAGATAAGGAAGAGAAGGGAGAGAGGGGAAGGGAAGGAGAATAGAGGGTGAAGGACAGATGGAGCTAGTGAGGGGAGGAAGAGAGGGGTAAGGAGTGGAGATAGGGACTGGGGGTGAAACAGGTGGATTGAGAGAGAGGCAGGGTGATTAAAATTCTAAATTGAAGTTTCAAGCTACATAAAAGTACAGAAATGTGTCAAAGCATGTAAAACATATATATCTTTACATGTTTGGTCTTGTGAGCTGTACTTTGTAGATCTTGCTGGTGACATCAAATCCTTGAGCCTTCCAAGTTTTCTCGATGTCCCTTGCATCGTAATTGCTGCCATCTGAACCACTTTCATGACTCATGGTGTTATTGTGCATGGTAAATTGCCTGGAATAAAGAAAAAGTCAGAGATTAATTAACCATTTCGTACACCGACTCATGGTGTTAATAATATGCATGTTATTAGCCAACCACCCCCCCGCCCCCTACTAAACCCCAAATAGGTAAAATAATCAATTGAAATCACTCTCCATCACTTTGGAGATAATAAAAAGAAACAAAAATAGTGGTAGGCCAAACCAACACCATCTCTCCTGCAGGATTCATATTTTGGTCGTTCTTTGTTATTTTGCTACATTCTTCACCGGCCTTCAAATTTGATTTTTTCGGACGACCGAAACGTAAGACCCGGTTTGTCCGAGGGACGAGGAGACTGCGATCCTCAACCTGATCTGAGATGTTTCAATAGAAGAGTGTCCTAAAACAGAGATAATTATATACAGTAAAGTACTGTATATTTCATCAGACAAGAATTGTAACCCAGAAGAGAAACACCGCCCCCCCTCTCCCCAGGGCTAGCAAATTACAGAACATTCCCTACTTACTGGAGAAAATACTTGAAATGGTGCACATTAATGTGGGAAGCCAAGACCTCTGAGAACTTTCTTCCTTCTCCTTGGTGGTCTTCTGTGCTCCCGTTACTACTCATCTGGGGGGTAGGTGGATTGGTTCCTGGTTCCTTGACGCAGGATGTGACCATAACATGGGTCAACAAAAACCCAAAGAGGAAAGACAGCAGGCAGAGCACCATGACACCCCAAAGCTTCCATCTGGCTAAGAGACAGACTTTGATGAACCCGAGCTTCCCGCTCTCCTCGGGGCCGCCTCTCGTGTTAACCTCCACCGCATCCGAGTCGATGTCCATCTCCTCGGCAAACCGTGAATAGGCCGCGGTACTACGGGTGCCGTCGATCGCCATATTTCTCTGACCCTCTTGACTGACAGGTATCTGTTTAAAAATTTGCTGTCTGTTTGATAGATGGAGATGGAAACATTTTGTTTAATGTTGCAACATGCATGCTAGCACCACTAAGACTGACAAAGTGATGTCACTTGTAAACTACCGTGTTATACATTCATACATGATAATAACCACAATATTATAAGTTTAATTAATAATTAAATAATTAAGTAAGAGGGCCTGACGTTTTGATCCTAGTAGGATCTCCTTCAGCAGCCTCTGTCTTATATCATTTTTTAATTTTTATTGCTGTTGTTATTACTTTTAGGTTTTCTTAAGTTTGATAATTTTATATTCCAGGTATTGGTTCTTTTGTAGTGCTCTTGAGCATGTTTTATTTCATGATAACAGCACTTTAATATTTGGTATTTATTTATTAATATATATTATATTTATTTTAACGTCAGGCCCTCTTACTTTCACCCATTCTCTTACACAGGCTCTTTAATGGATAAGGAGTTTGCTTTGTTTGTTTTATTTATTTTAAATATAATTTATGCCGTCAAAGGTTAAAGAGTACAGAAAAGCAGACATTTGGGCATGTGTGGAATGCAAACTGATCATAAATAAAAACAATTTATAAAAAAAAAAATGGAAAAAAAACCCCCAAAAACAAGGGGGCAATCAAATATGTACATTTGTGTCCCATTTACAAGAATGATTTCAAATTTTCCATCTTAAGGGCAAAGTTTTTTTGGCAGCAGGTAAACATGGGCACCTTGTCAAATAGCGAGCTGAACTAACTGTTCAAATAGCGAGTTGAACAGTTTGTGCCAATGTATTCAAAAATTATGTCCCAAAGGAGATTGGAATTGCCAAATAAAATGTCTTAACTTCTTACGTTGGAACACAAAGGAAATGGCTGATTTACCAATTGCTTCCTTCAAAAATTTCCCAGAATTCCTCTTGTTGCTATAACATGTAGATTTCCTTATGATCATGAACACAAACTACATAAGTATTTAAAAAAAAAATTATAACAGAAAGTTTCATTTGTTTTACTGTATGTTTTCATGATGGCTTCAAACCAAATTATGCACCAAAATAAACAAGAAAAAAATAGGGGAGAAAAAAGTTAGAAAGAAAGGCACAATTACTTCCCAAAGATGATTTATTGACACAAAAAAAAGTTATTTAAAAAAAAGTTATCAAAAAGTTTTAAAGGTTATTGACACAATAAAGAAGATAACAGAAAATAAGATAAGAAGTTTTTCAGGTGCCAGCAGAGGTTGAAGGGCCATACAGTAGGAGGCTTTAAAGGGGTGTTCCTAAAGATAAAGGTAAAGGTAAAAAAAGGTAAAAAAAAAGGTACTACAGTAATTATAAACCGCAACTTGATACCACACAGGTTGTTGTTGGTTTGTTTTGGGAGACCAAGATTGTTGGTAGACGATGATAGCGGTTTTACTATATTTAGCATGAATGATAAGCTGAAGAGTGGTTACTGTACAGTAGCTTAGTCTAATGGACTCATTACTGTGCACATAAATGTGTACTGCAAAATTCCAGGAAGACTCCAAGCTAGAGAGAAACAACGATCGCTGGTCACCTGTAAATCGTTACAGAGAGACGGACTCAGTCGGCTCACCACGATAATATCTGAGGCACTGTAGGGGGCGTTTCGCTTACATTAAAGAGCATCTTTTGAATCTTTCATGTTTGACCTTTGAACAAAGTACTGTGCGTACAATACAGATGGCAGGCGGTTACTGACACCATACCATCAGATGCTGCAATATTACCGTAATTGGGGGAAGTAAATGCAAAAACCAATATGATGAATAAAATATCACAACAAAAGACGTCAAAGTACTTTTTCGCTGATCGGACCTTCCATGAATACTGAAGTCTTTTGAGGAAAGTTGATGCTTTTACGACCCTACTTAAGTCTCCAATACCGTTTCACTTTAAAATGTGACCTTGTTCAAAGAGCAACTGCACAGTGTGGGTGGGTCAAATGGAATACAGACTGGACACTTCTTAGCAGCAATCAGTAATGCTATACCTTTCAATCATAACAAATGAATAATTCTGAGAGAAGCTACTAAAGACATCACCTACTTAAAGGAGAAGACACAATGCCAACCATCATCATTGGTCTATGTGATTGAGATAAAAACTGTCACGAACAACTTCCCAAAAACAGCTGAAGAAAAAAAATGTGAAATTCCAGATTTGAGAGATATCACAGGTTCCATACTCCTATACAGACACAAAACACACAAGGCAGAAGACTTGATCAAGTCTAAATATGACATCATCAAGCTTCATTTTGTCATTCTTTTCTTGATTTATTACAATGATTGATTTCTGTTGTTGAACCTGTTAACATGATCTAATTGATGGCGCTAAATTTAGTACAACACTTAAAATTTTACCCTGAAAATATATCATACGAAAAAAACAAAGACAAATTAAAATGGTTCCAGATCCTAGTGGCACAATGACATCACAGATTTACAAAGTGACATCACTTTTAATCTTGGTTATCTCTTAAACATGGAAATATTTTTACTTAGCTACGTCGGGAAGTTGTTCAGCACTTAGATCTCTGTCATATAAGCTATTAATAGACGATGGTTGGTTTGCATCCCTTAAAGTTGTGAAGACTCGCACAAAAAGAAACGTCTGATGCCGGTAATCTGACCTAGTTTCAAATGAGGTGTAACAGAAGTGTTAGACACCACCATCGATCCCAGAAAATACACACACACAGCTTGCTACCATCGGTAATTAGACACTAGTGTACAGTCAGTTCATACAGCTGCGGTCAATACCCACAGCAGTGTACAAACAATACAGCTATGGACATCTCAGGTCCAGCTAAAGATAACAAGGTATCACGTTTCATTACTGTACTGTCTGCATTTTGTGGTGACATGAACAAAACGTCACTTGCAAGCAACAGGAAGTTAACTATTTCAGATGGCTGCACGCGGTTTGGGGCGAGTCTTCTATGCCTTTAAACCGGCTCTTGTGATAAAGACCGAAATTTTAGCCTGCCAATGTGGAAACTCATTTTCTGTTGATAAGGATTCAAACATGAATGTTCATATCCCATCACCAAAACATAGGCACTGGTTGTTAACGTTAGGCCTACTATTTGTTTCATCATCTTATACTGTGTATTCTCAATTTTGTGTACACATTTGGATGTCTAACTAACACAGTTATTGGTTTTCCTTATGATGAACACCCCCCCATGCCCTTCTCCCAGGCCCACCACCACCACCATCCACCCAACATCTATGTCTGCTTACAGGTAATGTTAGTCCAAGTAAAAACGAGACTTGCAGAACCCACAGTGAGGTGATAGCTAATACCGTGAGCAACACATCGGCAAAGGATAATTTATACTACAGTAACATACTATACAGTCCTGCAGTAGTTCTGTATGCTGTGTATATATACTGTAGACCTAAATTATTGGTTTTTGTTGTTATTCTATAGTTATAACTACTACAAGCAAAACATAACTTGTATGATGATCCATTTTAACTTTATTAATGCTGACGTCACTGTGACAAAGCACATATTGTGTAAGTTTCAATCTTATATTTGCCCGCATACAAAGATATATTCTGTAGGAGATGTGATGCCACCATGCTGTTATGCACACAGACACAAGTGGGCAGACCTCATATAAAACATTGCCAGGTAGAAGAAAAAAAAAACCCTTTTCTGTTCACTTGGCAAACTTCCAATGGAAAAGATTAAAGTTCCAATTGTACTTTTAACAAAGATGTTTATAAATTTAGATATACTGCTGGTAGGTACAATGATGAAGGAATTTTCATTGTTAGGGACAACTGCTTCTGTAAACAAGGAAGGAATATGAGCTTTCTGCTAAAAAAAAATCATAAAACTTCTTTTGAATGAATTTAGTTTCAATCTTCCAAAATTTGCAAACCTTTGAATTCTCAAAGAATGTCTAAATATATCATTCTTGGAAATTCACAGTTAATATTTTGATCTTTACATAGCTCTTGAATGGAGGGTAAAGATCTCACGGTATTATCACCATAGTACAGAGTACAGAGTTTACAAAAATGTATTAAATATTATTATTATTATTTTTATTTTAAGTTAGTTCTAGATCTCGGGTGGAGGATCACATCCCCTTCTCGGGATCTAGTGTGGATGCACTGTTAGAAATCCCTTCTTCAAGTAGATTTGTTTTTTTCACCAAATGAAGGTCAAAAGTAATGAGTACCCTATAAATTCAGTTTAGTCCACATCATTTTGTCGTTCAGACAATTTCCTGTAGTACTGTAGTACTACAACTATCACATGTAAATGACGATTTGGAAAACTTCAACAACAACAACAAATTGTAAATTAATATTTCTACATGAATTGTTTGAAAAATAAATTTGACTAGTCAAACTAATGAACTGCACTGTAAATTATCTATCTGATTTTAGTACCAAAATAGGAATGAATTATTTTTGGAAAAATCAATTGTTTAAAGTATGGAAACTCCTGGTTTGCTCAACGTACAGTGCTATAATGCTACAGCTGGTGTTGTTGGCAGTGGTTGAAGAAAAAAATAGCTTGCCTCTGGCTCCCACAGGGTAACACTATGACCCTGTGGAGAACAATTCCATAACCATCAACTGATATTAAATTACTGTCACAGTCTGAAGGGAGAAACCTTTCAGCCAATACAGTTTAGGAAACTTATAGATACAGACTTTTTGGCCAAATATTTGAAATTCCAGCTATCAAATAGAATAAAAATCTGGCTCCATAGTTATTAGAAGATGGTGTTCCAAGCCTGCCAGTAAATAGAGTTCAAGTGGAGGAGATAGAATTAAAGGTGTACCTGGACACCAGAGAATGTGCAGAAGATCAGATCTGGATTGGATCCTCTACTCACTGTCAACTTCCCAGTGTGACCCCCTCTCTAACTCAGGTCTGTGGGGGTGGGGGAGGAGGGAAGGGTGAGGAGAGGGTTGGATTCAGATCCAGAGCTCACAATCACAAAGTTTAGTCTGAAGATCACTACAAACTAAAACACATCCTGTTTGGTCACTTTATATGTTTTTCAAAACTATTTGCTGAAACGATATACTACTCTGTTCATGTTCAATATGCATTTGTTTTTTATGTCATGGCAACTTCAAGTTGCAAGACATGCGAAATTCTAGGCCTGTCGTGTAATATTATTAACAGGCTTACACACAGTTTCTATGATCGTATTACACTAGAATGCAGTAGACGCATGACAATTACTTTTTTTCAATGAAATATATTGAAAATTCAGCTGGTAGTACTACTGTACGCTACTAGGAAAGGTATCTTTAATCTACGGTTTTTCCAAACCCATCAATCTTTAGATCTAATATGACATCTCTGAAGATGGGCTGGCGATTGATGTTCTTTATATAGACTTCTTGAAATATAGTAGACAGTAATAGTACTGTACATGTTGCAGTTCAAGTTGTATACCTACAGAGCATAATGTAGTAAAGACTTTCAAGAGCAACCATATAACTGCTTTTTAATACACACACAGTACTGTGTTAAGGGTTAGTTGAAGTCTATAACTTTCAAAACCCTTATTCACCAGACATTTGAAAAGGAATTTAGTACCTCGTACTAGTTTTATATACTATTCACGTATCCATCTCAGCATCATTAGGATATTATGATTAGTGTTGCGCCGATATCACCAATATCGGTTTTGGCCGATATCCGATATTATCATCCCAATATCGGTCCGATACCGATACGATACCGATATTTTTTAACAGACAAAATAAAATGGACGCACTAAATGTGAGCCTTAACATCGCAAAGACTTACAAGTTGCTTACAGTGTTAACGTATGCTTGCAAAATTGCATCTTAATTAGGTTACGAACTGTCGATCACAATGTAAAAGTTATAATTTATTGAGTTTATACTCAATGTACAAGTTATTCACTTGACCGTATAGAGGAAAAAAACTGAAAATCAGTAGAGAAATGATCAATTGTGTACGGAAAGTAAGGTGGTACACATTTTCAAATATTACGAAAGATCGAGCCAAACACTTTCGAAAAATTCACGCAAAACTGGCATATCGTACTAAATGCAACTAATGTCATGTAAACAAGGCTCTAGTGCATCCATTTACGAATATACTGTAAGACCACATCTGTTGTTAAGCTGGGGGAAAAATAAGTATTTTCTAGAATTTCCAAAAATACGGAAAAAATAATATCCTACCATAGTTAAGTGTATAGCAAATAGCCTAACCACCTCGGCGGTTACGGATCTCACGTAACTAAAAAGTTCCCTGGCAACGTGCCAAAAAATGTTAACAAGCAGGTGTTACACAGGGGATGAGCTCACAGTTGTTTGGGAAGGTACCTGGGAAAATTTGCAGCACATGCACCGTGGTAGTTGGGTATAGGGTGAAACACTGCAGTTGTAAAAATGTACGCATTTTATCATTTTTTTTTCATTTTATAACATTATATACAGTAGGTACTCTAACTTGTCATTTTAAAATTTATCAGTTTCGTGACAATTTAAATAAACAAAGTTGTCAGTATTTTGTGTTCGCGGGAAATTGAACAAGGTTTTAATTCCAACACTGCTGAACTGTGCGGTTAAACATCATGTTCAAGGTTTTCACGGAGGCCTTTGAGAAAATGAATGGTTAGTACAGTGTATATATGCTGCACTAATGCTGTGTGTAGGCCAAGGTTCACGAAGGTCATTGGTTATATTCGCGCGCCGTAGACATGTTTTTAGAGGTTACGGTGGGTCAGGTTTCCATGGATATTAATCGAAAATGAATCTGAGTTTAACTGACGCTAAAGAAATGGATCGTCTTGGGCAGATTAACAGATCATTGCAAGTATAAAGAAGTAGCTCTGCTGTTAAAAAGAAAAGTTCAATATCGGTTTGCTGTTATCGGCAATTAGGCAAAATTTTACCGATACCGATATGCTGCCGATATTGCAAATATCGGCCGATACCGATATTGAAAACGATTATCGTAGCAACACTAATTATGATTACTGTATATTTAATCCTTACGTATATACTGTGTTATATATATTTGTACATTTTTCTTTTCTTTTCTTTTCTCCCAGGGAGTCTCCTACCTTGTTAAGTCTTTTAAGGCTTTTTTATGAGACTTCCTTTCCCATTGTACACAATTGGCAATAAAACAAATATATGAATATAAAAAAAATTTAAAAAAGGGTTTTACACAGTATATTCAGTAACAGAACCAGCTACTGTACTGCCCTTACATTTTCATAATACTCAAAGAGTGTGTATGTACTGTGGGTATACATACTGTAGGTTTACATACTGTACAATACTAGAAAGCAGTTTGTAAGTATAATGGCCTTTATAGGAGACATAGCCCTTGGGGGGGGACTGGTGAACAGGATTGTTTTGGCCGTCAATATATGTTTGTTGGCTCAGAAAATTACAGCATTTTTCTAATTAGCTTTGTACTGTTTTGCTCACCTAAAAATATTTAACCCCCTACTGTACTCATGGGCTTTTATTTTTTTGCTGGTAAGAAAGTTGCCAGTAAAGATTACAAGATTACGAGAATTTTTTATGATGACATCCTGTCTGTTCATTTACTACTAGTACTTTACAGTACAACATTTACAAAGTGCAGGGTATGGTATGGTGTTCTGTATTCAACAGTGAATCAAGTAGCCGAGAAAACTGCTGTAAATGGTGTGCAAACAAAATAAATCGTATCTGTAAAGAATACAAAGGAGCAGCTCAGCTTGAAATTATACGAACAAAACTCCCAAAGTTTACTAAGTTCTGTACCATGATTAAATGCATTTCAGTTTTTAGAATCAGGAGGGAATCTGTGTGATATATCATATTCCAGCCTATCTGGGTGGAATAGTATGTGTAAATATTGCAAAAGACTTCTGAAGACCTTTAAAGTCTCTTCGGCATTTAGATAGTAGACAATAGTATAAATATTACACAATGATAATGTCTTTTAAGTAAATGTTGATAATCATGTGAGAGTACATGGTGACAACCTTTAGAAGATGATAATATAAAGCATACATTGATAATATACAAGTACACTACAAGATGATAATGTTAATGTACACGATGATAAAGTACAATATGGTAATACAAAAGTACAAGATGATAATATTCATAGTACATGATGATAAGCTAAAAGTACCAAATGATAAACTACTGTAGAAGTACAAGATGATAATATAAACTTACAAGATGATTATCTAAAAGTATAACATAATCTTTAAGAGTAACAGATGATAATCTAAAAGTACATTATGATAATCAAAAAGTACTCGATGATAATATATAGTACTTGATGATAATATACAGTACATGATGATAATATATAGTACATGATGGATGATAATCTAAAAGTACAAGATGATAATCTAAAAGTATAACATGATATAAGAGTACCAGATGATAATCTAAAAGTACAAGATGATAATCTCAAAGTACTTGATGATGATCTAAAAGTACAAGATGATAATATGATAATATGAGTAATATGAGTACAAGATGATAAGTACCTGATGATAATCTACACACGATAATAATATAAAAGTACAAGATGATGATATAAAAGTATATGATGATAATATATAGTATAAGTACCTGATAAATATAGTACATGATGGTAAGCTAAAAGTACCAGATGATAATCTAAAAGTACAACATGATAATACTTATAAAAGTACTTGATAATCTAAAAGTACAAGATGATAAAAGTACATGATGATTATCATGTTCCATAAAAGCACACAATGTTATATATTGCAGACTGTTAGAAAACACTGCTATCAGTCAAAGGTGGAACAGTATTTCTATAACACTTTTAATTTTTGAGAAATGATCCTTCAAACAGCTAAGGTTCATCAATTAAAGTGACTGAACTATGCAGTCTAATACACAGATCATTAGGTCAGTACTCTGGCTGCAAAACAAAGTTCAATGGGAAAACTTAAGACTTTTATGGCCAAAAATGGTGCACATCTTCATAATTTGTTACAAAATTTGTCAAGGAAAATAGGGGGGAATGTCATCCAAGGATTTTATAGGAAATTAAAAAAGGACATTAGAATTTATAAAACAATAGATTGACATTAACATTAAGGTCAACCTGCACTTCATCATCCTCAGTTTAGACTTCAAGGAGCTTTCCAGAGATAAGCATATTTTAAGGTATGGCACTGTATTAAACTAGAATAGATATATATAGAAACAATGTTCCTATACATTTGCAATCAAATGTTTCCTTTTGGTTTGTTTCTTGGACTACCTGTGTAAAGTATCAAGACTAAAATTCTGCCTAAGGCATCCTTTAATGTTTCAAATCAAGATTAAAATCGGTGTGCTAAAAATAGACTAACCCTGTCTAGACTACCGTGTCTAGACTTGCGTGGCAAGCAATCAGCGCACTTAAGAGGCTTAACTGCAGGAAATATTAAAGATCACAATCAGCGAGTCCTTCACTCATAAGCTGCACAACAGAAGTACATACAAATTGATACCTAACATTGTTTATACATGCGTGGCTACTTTTGTATACTTGTCCATTGATTACAACTGTGTGCATAGTAAACATACACACAGACACAACAACAACAACAACAAAATACTGTAAATAAATAAATACATAACAAAACAAACATTGTTTATCATAACCACCGGTTGATTCCTAACATGCAAAGACCTAGGACACATACGATGAACTGAATTAAATAATGCAAGTTCCAGGCGCGTAGCCAGGAATTTGCCAAGGGAGGGGCGAAACTGTAGATTCGGCATTGCAAACTATCTAAGCGTAGCGCCACCATGGTTAGCGCGAAGCGTACAAAAAAAAATTTAGCTGAAAATGATCGCCGGAAATGGCACTTCCCAGGCCTTGTTAGTTGCAACTAAGCATTTTCCCTTTTGAAAATACTAGCGATATCATAAAAACATGTAAATTTTTTTTTTAAACATGCTCAAGGGGGGGCGGCTGCCCCCTTCGCCCCCCCCCTTGGCTACGCGCCTGGCAAGTTCCAAGTGTGGTATTTAATGTAAAGTGACTACGATCAGCAGAAAGTGTGTGAGTGGTTGGTTCTGTTTAGGATAAAGCAGAACCATAGGTCAATATGTAGAAATTAGATAGAAATGAAAAGAGAAAGACCAGATGCAAAAAGAAAAAAATGAATATTTCCATCATATAGCCTACTATATTTATGTTCAATGTTCTATGTTTTGTCCTGTCCAAAATAATTTCTTTGCAGAAAGTGTTACTAAAAAAAGAAAGAAATAAAGTGCACTCATGAAAACTGGTCTTTTTTGTCAGGAAAATTACATTATTTTACTCAAACTATTTTTTTCTCTCGATGTTTTCAATCTACAATTTAGGTGAAAAACAAAACATTACAGCAAAAAAGGAAACTAGGAATGACAAATTCACGTAGGTTCAGCCTACATCAAAAGGAGACTTTGTTACGTTAATGATACTTCAACACCTTTCATTTTGAAGATCATAAAGGATAATTGTTGTAATTTTGAGTCACAGTTAGTTTCGTTTCTTATTCATTCAGGGGGCCTACTATCTTGGGCAGAATGGGAAACCCCATTGTCTTATGTTGCAACTTTTTCAACTGAACTTGTTTTGGATATTTCAACCAATGAAAAGAGACAATCAATGCTCAGTCAGCTTCATGCCAAAGGATTGCAGTATCTGACTTGCTACTCGTGTACATTGACAAAAAAATACAAGCTGTCTGACAAGTTCTGGAACCTTCCACATGTCATGCACATATAACTTTCTTGGTAGCGTTACTTTTAGTCTTTAGCTGTATGCTGGATTCTACTGCTACCATATCACACAGTTATGAAAAAAGTCAACATAGTAGGCCATATCTTGTCATGAAATGGCATGATGTTGAATAAATAAAGACAGAAGACATTTGTTTTCCCTACGTTTTTTCCTAGGATTGCCAGTTCCAGCTTTTGGAACTTCCTAATTTTGTCATTTCACTCCCATAGAATATCTTCTGTGACTAGATGAACATCATTAACTTGGATTAATAAAGCTATTGCTTTCACTGACAAAACCAATGGACTTCTCACCTCTGAAGACATGATAACTGATTATTTGCATCCCACACAGCTCAAATGTTAGTTTACTCTTTCGACGGTACTATAAGCAACCTGTCTGTCTATCTCAGTCGATACCCAGGGTACCCATTTTTTGAGCATTGAATTTAAGGGGACCTATTTTCACACTTGTTACTTTTGAAAGAGCGCTTAGCATACTAAGGTCAAGGTTTGTTGCAACAAAAGTGTGTTGGTAGGAAAGTACAAAAGTTACATAGATTACAGCACACAATGCACATGTCATTGTAAACGAATGTAAATTTGATCAAAACTTCACTGTTCACATGGACATCATTAAGAAAGCAACATCATTATGAGTCACATGTTTTTATGCTGTTTCAATATTTTGAATACAAATGTATATGAAAATGGAGTACAGTAGTATACTGAGTGAATTTTACAAATTTCTCTGACCAAATATGGCATGAACCAGGTAGTAATTCTCATGATCATTCACCAAGGTTCCCATTCCCAATGCCATTGAGTATTCATATTGTCATTATAGTTTATTCATGTCCATGTGAACAAACAAAATATAATTCTACTACCACTTCACAAGACTTTGAAGCAAAAGGCAGCTCTATCCAGACAGATTTGTAGAGGATGTAAAAGCTACTAACCGCTGGTTACATGGATCATTATTTTATGAATCAATCACAATTCATTCCAACATCAAATTCTTCTTGTCATTGACCTAATGACATGTACAGTATTACTCTTTCAATTTAACCAACAATGACCACTTTTCCCAAATCCCAAACACTGGGTACCACACTAGGTAAGTGTTACCTACCATAGCCCCTTATTTAGTATTTACATTTCAGTAACTTAGTTAGGTTTCTAGCCTAGGCCTTCTACTAGTTCTAGTACCTTCTTTAGTTTACTGCTGGTTTACTGTAGGCCAAGGTAGGCTTAACTGTAGCACTAAAAAGTAACATAACATTAACAGTTTAGTAGCACTAGCCTAGTACTAGTACAGTAGGCATAACACATACTAGTACTAGTACTACGTTAGACTAAGGCCTTTAATGATCTTACAGAAACTTGAAGACTTTAATGTGTATTTATTTCAATTCATAATGACGTTACCTGCTGACTCACACTAACATGATCAGTAATCATACTACTTACGAGGTAGGCTTAGACTAGACTTTCTAACGTTTGTAACAGTCTGACTGAGCACTGTACCTGTGTACTTTGGCTTAGGAACCAGTCGAGTCGCTTGACAACACGCCCAATGTAGCCCAATTGTTACTTCAGAATCAGCGATTCACGGGGATTTCCAACAGTGGATGCTACTGCAAAGGTCTTTTGCGTCTGTCAATGACTTGTTTCAAAAAAAGAAAGACGCACTTCTTGAAGAAACACCTGGAATTTATGCTTTATTTCTGCTATCGTTGATTTGTAGAAAGTTAAGATACACGTGCAGACGTAGCAGACTATCTTTCGATAATAACATTGTGACTCAGCAATGGTCATGCATGGAGGTCAAACATATCACCTCATCGACCGCGGTGCGAGGTGTATAACGATGGCGCTATGCAAAATAGCTCTCATAGATTATTTATAGGTACGTAAAATAATAAGGTGCATCGCGATAACTGACGCAGCGTACTATGCGGGATGGGTTGAGGTGAAAGAGAGTTGGGCAAGTAGTGTGGTGAGGGAAATGGATTCTTTAGGAGGGACTATAGGAGGAAGGGAATGAGTTCAAAGCCGATTGGCCTTTATTTCTTTCTTAACTTCAAAAGCGTAAGTAGTTTACACCAAGACAACATAGGCTCCCCCATGGCATGTGGTGGATTTATTAAGAAAGGGTGTGAAGACTCACGCACAAAGAAACGTCTCATGCCGGTAATCTGACCTAGTTTCGACTGAGGTGTAACAGAAGTGTTAGACCCCACCATCGATCCCAGAAAATACACACACAGCTTGCTACCGTCGGTAATTAGACACTAGTGTACAGTCAATACATACAGCTACGGTCAATACCCATAACACAATGTAAAGAGCAGCGATGGACATCTCAGCAGAAAAATCTTCACTTGCAAGCAACGGAAAGTTAACTTTTTCACAGGGCGGCACGCGGTTTGGGGGCGAGTTTTCAATGCCATTAAATCACCAACCTTTCAGTGAAGTACTTCAAGTTATAAAACTGTTACCACACTTCATATCTACTACAAAAAGCCAGTGTTTGCATAACCATAAAACAGTTAGAGGACGTGTTTTGTTTTTATCTGACCAGGATCCTCTTCAAAGACGAAGGGCCCTTTTATCTCCTGCTTCCATTCAGCTCAGTCTTATTTTCTAACTTTAGCCTACTCTATCCGTTGTGCAATGGTCAAATGAAGTTGTCTGTCCATCTCAAGGGCTTAGGAACCGGGGGGGCTGGGGGGGGCACCAGCCCCCCAGTGAAATATGGAGGGGCGGAAGTATCATTCCGCCCCCCCGCTTTGCAAGTCAGAAAACCCCTTTTTCATTTCCAAATGGAAAAAAATCTCATTTGGAGCACCAAATTGCATCTTAGGCCAGGTAAAAAATGCAAAATTATATACAAAATGGAGTGGGTGGGTTGAAGTGTGCTATATTGCACCAAATTGCATCTGAGGCCACCTGGAAATGTCAAAAAAATCCAAAGGGTAGGGGGACACCCCCTCCCCTTAGACCCCTCCCCCAGGCCAGCCATCAGTCTTCAGCCCCCCCACTCAAAAATACCTTCCTACGCCACTGGTCCATCTACCTATTTTAAATGTCCTTATTGTTTCCATTTCAGTTCACCTTTGAAGAAGGATCGAAATTCCACGCCCTCTTTGTTTCTTTTTAAAACATTTTAGCATTAACTTTGGAACTATGCAGACCAGTGGCGGCGGAACCGGGGGGGCTTGGGGGGGCTCAGCCCCCCCAATAAAAAAGTTGAGGGGGCAAATGCTTGATTAGCCCCCCCAATATTTACCAAGGCTCCGAAACGTACATCTGCCCATTTTTCAATGCATACTTGTCGATCTGTCCGATGCACACGTATACTCTATAGGTGTAATAATTTTAGTAATTGCTGGGAGACCCTCGGCCCGTCCCTTGGCTATAGACCACATTGTCATCCCAACCGCGTCTTCACGCCCCGTGAAAAGTGGAAGCAGTGAGTGTGAGTACCGGTAAGCGTAACACAACTTCGTCTTAGGCCAATGACTTGCCTCATTTCAGCCAGTTCTCCAACATCCCCTTACTTAGTGGCGGATCGAGCGTCCATATATACAGTCAGGGGCGGATGCCCCCCCCCCCCTGACGGACTCAAATGGACTGCTGGCGCCCTTTTCAGCTTTTCACTACTTTTTACTTATTCGCGAATTTTGACTATTTATTGCGCTCTCATATACCTATTGACATTTGTCATATTCTGTCGGTGTATTTTCCGACAAAATGGCGACGACACCTATTTATTCTCCGTTTATCTGCAAATTAGCAAGGCCCCGGAAAGGGCCATTTCCTGCAATCTCGGGAGTATCTTTACTGAAAAATTTTCTGTACGCTCCGCGCCAACCTGTGGTGGCGCTCCGCTTAGATAGTGTCGAAAGCGCCCCTACAGACCATTCTTGCCCCCCCGACCAATACCCCTAGCCCCACCACTGCCCTTACTACACTCAAAAACGTCTTTGTGAGTACACTACGAGTACTAGCTACTCTCTTAAAACACCATCGAATATACAAATTACAATGTTTTTACAGACTTTACGTGCAATCTGAGAAATTGCAGGCTTGAGACCCATATTTTAGGGCCAGGTATTCGCAGCATAAAACACTCGGGAAGTGCCGTTTCCGGCCATCTGGGGGTTTGAAAAAAACCCAAAATTTTCTTGTACGCTCCGCGCCAACCGATGGTGGCGCTCCGCTTAGATAGTCTCCACACATTAGCCCCCCCAATAATTTTTCCGTTCCGCCGCGCCTGATGCAGACCAAACAAAACAAAGATAAATATGCGATATGTTTCCACATTCTTATTTTTCCATTGTTCTAAATATAAATTCTTTCCAGGAATCGACAAGTTCAATTCATAAGAATTAATATAAGATTACTTTCACTTTTTGACGTTTATATTACGCCTCCAAATAGCACACAAAATACTTCATCAAAGTATAGGTCTGTGTTCCATTTCCTTTCCTCTGCTACATATCAAAAGCTGGTTTCGTAAAGTTATAAAAGTATAAAACCGCAAACGATGTGGTGTCAGGCTGTGTATTTTTGTGGTTATCCAAAGGAAAGTTCTTGAGATTGATTTTTCTTCAATGTGGCAAATCTCTTTGCCGACTGAGTTGTTTCTATTACATGTATGCAAAAACATTTCCGTTGAGAGTGCTTTTTCTCGCCTCCAAAACTTGTAAGTAATAATGTAGCTAAAGAAGTCTTCTTCAGAAACCTAAACAAACTTGACATAGAGATCGACAAAAAAATTTGTTCAATGTAAACGTCTTTTTCGCTTTAATCTAATCGATGCTATATCAACTTGATCGACGACGACCAATGTGTTAATTACTTTCTCGTTAAAAGAACAAAATAAATAGAACGATCAACGACCTCTGCAATCAGGCCACTCTTAAGGAAGTCCGTTTAATTAGAATGTCAGCCCCTTACACTGCTATCAGCCAATTGATTGAGTTATCATGTAGCCCACTCACCAGGATATTAATTCACTGATGCATTAAATTACCTATTTATCAATATTATTACCTGCATCAAATTACACATATCATGTAACAATAAAATCAGCCCATGATCAACTGATTGAGCTATCATGTATCCCACTCACCAGGATATTAATTCTGTGATGCATTAAATTACCTATTTATTATTATTATTATTATAACCTGCATCAAATTAAACATATCATGTAACCAGGAAACATCTTTGAAAGCAATAAAAAAAATAAATACGAGAGCATAAAGAAACCCCATTTTTCCCGCCATGTTTCTTGATACAGACAGGGTAGAAAATTCAAACAATCCACGTTGACCTAAACCAAGCTTTATTGCCCATGGTTTGATCCTGCTGTCGACATGTTACCAGTATTTAGTTGGTTCCCAGTTTGACCAAACCCAAACCATCAACTCCTCAGCTATTTGAACAAATCCTTCAACATTCTGTTTGGCATATATTTTTTCATACTGCAGCCTACGGTATACAAGCCCACCGTTATCACTGGCGGATCCAAGGGGGGGCCATGGCCCCCCCAAAGGTGAGCCAAAAAGTGTTTCCGAACATCCGCTAAATCATATGATTGGAAATTTAAAAAATCGAGAGGAATAGCAGTGGTAGACTAGTCTAAACCTTTTCGTTTTCTGGTTTAAAATTAAATGCAGAGCTCCCAACTGACCCGCAATTCGCGGGAATTAGACCCGCATTCTAACACCCAAACCCGCTGACCCGCACAAGCGTCCGAAAAAAACCGCATTGTAATTGTCAAGTATACATACAAAAATTTGCATCAAATTTTGACTTAGCAACCATCATTTCTTTAACATTTAGCATAATAGAGTATAAAACCTCCTTTACAGCATCATTTGAACCTCAAATTAGCCTATATTTCTTTTCATTGGGGCGAGCAGCGAACATTTTCATGCCACGGGAAAGAATGAATTATCACCTACTATTCAATTTATTGATGTTACACACAGAAAAATGCATATTTCTCAGAAAATTTTGGGTGACAAAAGCCTTTCTAAGTGCCACCATTTTACATGTAGGCATCACCAGGATTCCAAAAAAAATCAAAAGGGACACCCCCTCCCCTTATACCCTTCCCCCAGGACAGCGATTCGTGGCATGGACCAGCATTTGCCTTCTCAAGAGTTGGGAGCTATGTAAATGTATGAGCATGAGGATTTACAGTTTAACACCATCAGTTTGCAGTTACAGGCTGGTTGTAAGAAATTTATAACCTATGAGAAATAAAATTTGAGAAAGATGATCCCAACTTTGTTTCATAAATATTTTAGAAAACTACACCTGGGAAACATTTTTTTTAGAAGTAAATTAACATCACCATTGTACACTTTTGTCGCACCAAATTGCATCTGAGGGCATTCAGCAATAGAAAATTTTCCAAAGGGGAGGGGGACACCCCCTCCCCAGTGGCGGCGGAACCGGTGGGGGGGGGCTTGGGGTCTCAGCCCCCCAATGAAAAAGTTGAGGGGGCAAATGCATGATAAGCCCCCCCAATATTTACCAAGGTTCCGAAACGTGCATCTGCCCATTTTTCAATGCATACTTGTCGATCTGTCCGATGCACATGTATACTATATAGGTGTAATAATTTTAGTAATTGCTGGGGGACCCTCGGCCCGTCCCCTGGCTATAGACCACATTGTCACCCCAACCGCGTTTTCACACCCCGTGAAAAGTGGAAGAAGTTAGTGTGAGTACCGGTAAGCGTAACACAACTTCGTCTTAGGCCAATGACTTGCCTCATTTCAGCCAGTTCTCCAACATCCCCTTACTTAGTGGCGGAGCGTCCATATATACAGTCAGGGGCGGATGCTCCCCCCCCCCCCTGACGGACTCAAATGGACTGCTGGCGCCCTTTTCAGCTTTTCACTAGTTTTTTACTTATTCGCGATTATTGACTATTTTATTGCGCTCTCATATACCTATTGACATTTGTCATATTCTGTTGGTGTAATTTTCCGACAAAATGGCGACGACACCTATTTATTCTCCGTTTATCTGCAAATTAGTAAGGCCCGAAAGGGTGATTTCCTGCAATCTAGGGAGTGTCTTTACTCAAAACTTTTCTGACCGCTCCGCGCCAACCTGTGGTGGCGCTCTGCTTAGATAGTGTCGAAAGCGCCCCTACAGACTATTCTTGCCCCCCCCTGACCAATACCCCTAGCCCCGCCACTGCCCTTACTACACTCAAAAACGTCTTTGCGAGTACACTTCGAGTAATAGCTACTCTCTTATTAAAACACCATCGAACATACAAATTACAATGTTTTTACAGACTTTCGTGCAATCTGAGAAATTACAGGCTTGAGACCCATATTCAGGGGTAGGTATCAGAAGCATAAAACACTCGGTAAGTGCCGTTTCTGGCCATCTGGGGGTTTGAAAAAACCCAAAATTTTCTTGTACCCTCCGCGCCAACCGATGGTGGCGCTCCGCTTAGATAGTGTCCACACATTAACCCCCCAATAATTTTTCCGTTCCGTTCCGCCGCGCCTGCCCCTCCCCTTAGACCCCTCCCCTTAGACCCCTCCCCATATCACTCTAATTCCACTTTGGCCCCTCCCAAACAAAGGCCCTGGATCCGCCAGTGACCGTTATGACACCATTTTGTTTTGTGGGCTCTTCTGCCCAGGATGCTGTGTAATCACATGACTCCCCAGATATCATCCTTGATGGGGGGAGGGGAGGGGAAGGGACTACAGCCCCAGGGCCCCTTCACCATTCTGTTTGGCATTTATTCTAACATACTGCAGCCTATACCATTACGACACCATTTTGTTTTGTAGGCTATTCTGCCTAGGATGCTGTATAATCACATGACTCTCCAGATATCATCCTTGATGGGGGGAGGGGGAGGGAAGGGGACTACAGCCCCAGGGCCCCTTCACCATTCTGTTTGGCATTTATTCTAACATACTGCAGCCTACGATATACTAGCCTCCCATTACGACGCCATTTTGTTTTGTGGGCTATTCTGCCTAGGATGCTGTCTAACCACATGACTCCCCAGATTTCAATTGCAAGCTTGCAAGGGGCAAGTTTGATGGGGAGGGCGAGGTGACCACACCCCCAGGGCCTGAGGAAAATTGGGCAGACTGGCGTCACTATGTGGGCTCAGAGAAATATGGATAATAATGTATTCTCATTTTCATCATATATTTAAGGAAAAGTGATAACTTAAGACGGGTAATCCAGTGATAATTGTCACCATGGCCCCACTTTGCTCTCAATGTCACTGTGTTCCCCATGGTATCTGCCTGCTCCACTGGATTATAGTTTTCTCCTGAAAATCCAGCAGTAACTTCCAGGATTTTGACTTGTCATATCAGGATAATTATTGATTTTTATGTGATATCCTAGTGGATGATGTTGAAGTCGATTCAAACATCTCTGTTCCGACTATGCTTTGCACCCACTCCCCGTTAGGCAGGATCTGGTATGTGATTCTCCAAAATATGCTAGAAAGACCCACAAAATGGTCACCTTTCTTTAGTACTGATCCATTATTTTGTCCAATATGGCCATCCTTGATCTCATCAAGTAATACTGGCGGTGAGGACAGATTAGTTCGTCTGGAATATTTAAAGGCAAGTTTTACCAGGCTAACATAAGTTAGCAAAACAGATGATGCTAAACCTCAAATCACCTCTAAAACAAAACCATGACTTTTTTTCTAAACCCCTGTGGCCAGAATCATCAGGTAAAGGGAGATGGGAATTGGGTTCGGTCATCCTTCTCCTCATCCATGGGAGATCTCAGTTTCCTACGGAGGCATCTCGGGCAAGGCTGGATGTCCGTCTTGCAAGATCTGTGAAAGACCGAACGACACTTGTCGCACTACGTGGAAGAGAAGGAGAAAACAGAGAATATCATGAAGATGAAACCTATTTCATATCTAAGCAAAACAACAATTTGTGTAACCTTAACGACTATTATGATTTCTTTATGTAAGCTTCTTTATGCAAGCTTCTTTATGTAAGTCTTTTTGCTGATTCTTTTGTATTGTATGTTACGGTATTGTAAATAAATACAGTGGAAAAAAAAATAACATCAAAAAATAAATAGAGATGAAACCTTGGATCCCTGAGTATTCATTTCCACGTGTATATCGAATAAGAATATCTCAAACAACTGAACTCCTCATTAATGGACACAAGAAAATGTCAAATGGATTTGGTGACTTTTGCCATGTATAATAACCATATTTTTTAATGCCTGATCAGCCAGAAGATTCTAGCATGGTTTGGCTAAGGCTAAGACTTCGGACTCGTGATCTAAGGATTGCTGGTTAGATTCATGCCTAGTTCATTACTTTGTGTCCTTGGGCAAGATGCTTTATGTCACTTGCCTCTCTCCACCCAGGGATTAATGAGGTACCTGTGAGGTAACTTGTCATGGGGTGCAGTATATAACTGCAGCTGCCTGGAGGGATTGTCTCTGGGACAGGTTATCATTGACCAGGGGTAATATAATGCCTGTAAAGCGCTTTGAGACCTATCGCTGGTGTAAAGCGCTATATTAAAATCAAATATTATTATTATTTATTATTAGTATATCAGTAGCTGGGAAAATCACAATGTGAAGTAGGGGCAGATTAAGAGGTTTAAAAGGGAGGGCATATGTCTCTGTGGTGGTTGACACAGAATCCCGTTTAGAGAGGTTTGTGGGTCCTCTTCCAGATTGTTTTTTTATTATTAATTTCAGATGTCAAATAACGCATATTCTGAGACATATTTAGACTTTAAATTAATTCTACACTTAGGTCTAAATGCAAAGTTGTGCTAAATTTACTTTGTGGTTTTATATGAGGTTGAAAGTGGTGGGGGTGGGGGGGGGAGTTGTTGTTCAACCCCACATACATCCCATCCACCCCTCTGTAGTATGTTTACAAATTAAAGGTGAAAACCACAATGGAAAACTTACCCTGACTGTGAGATCCGTATCAAAGGGATAAATTATTTTTGGATTTTCGCAAATTTCGCAGATGAACCCCTTCTGACTACAGAGGGCGCACTGTTGTACATGTCGAGCCGCAAACACAATGATCTTCTTCAATTGAGGACCTAGGTTGCCACTTTGAACTTGAAGGAGGTCCTTAAATGTGGAAGAAAAAAAAGACAGATGCATTTTTTTGCAGTTAAAACAATTCAAATTGACATAAAACTCTTTATAAATGGGACACACCTATGTCCAAGGGACATGTAAAAGGGTTAGAAGGGTTTGTACTATGCAATGTACTGACTGTGTTCACATGGAGGCATAAAAGTTCTATTGGTTGCACACAAGACACTTGCTGTAAAAACTGCTGTTAGAAAATGTTTTAGCTTGAGTCATGTGGCTGTCTATTAAGGACAAGCAGTCTAGAATCACTTGCCCTCTCTCTCTCCTCTATGCATGCTGAAAGTGCATAGGCTACCTCAGTACTAGAAAATCTCACTGAATCTTAAATATTTAGGCGGCACATCTTTACAAGTATATATACAAGTATTTACAAGTAACTCCATTTGCTGTGATTTTGATCTATGGTCACGAAGACATCGGACCGAGAAATTACGCGTATGCAATTTCCCACTGTGCAGGCAGCCAGGCATGGCAGCAATTTTATTATGTACATTCGTAAAGAAGGACCTGTCGACATAGTGAAATATGCAACCTACAAGGTTTTCCACAAGCTCTTAGACAAAGGTTATTTCTAGCAGCCCGTGTCATCTTGTATATCCTTGAGTTGTTCAATGGGTCCTCCATATTGATGTCACACCAGTGGCCCCCTACCTTGAGGCTTGTGCAAAGGGAGAGAGTTACATTTCCTTATAATGTAATATCATAACAATTTCTGTTGCTTATTATGCTATTGAAGGAAATATACTTAGAATCAATCAAAATGAAATAAAAAGCTTTAAAGAGCAACCACAATTTTGGGGCTAGAATGGAGTTCCCATCCATTGACCTCACAAATATGGCACCAGTTCTTTGCTGACTGAATTTAACTTAGATTCTGATTAGGGCAGTTCTAAAACATACAGACTGAAGCACAGCACAGCACAGCACTTGTATCCTGTAAGTCTCAGATGAAAAATATCCAGTTTAATCAGGAAGTTGTTTACTTTCAAAATTGGTTTGAAGTTTCAAGTGTAAGTTCTTCATGTGCAATTCTACCCCTCACCCCCCCCCCCCCAAAAAAACAACCTAAAAAAAAAAAAAAAAAAATCCCCGGTAAATACCTACCCTGACAGAGTAAAGATGGCAATTTTCTAGCATGTACTCTCTGGGCCATATCTTTGTGCGGAGCTGTTCAGCCACTGACTGCTTACAAGTAAAGAGATAGGCCTTAAGGTATAGAATCTGTTTACGTAAGGCCTACAGCAAAACAAGAGGAAAATAGGAATGTTAATGAGCTATTTGAAAACAAAAACAGTCATTGTTTGCCCAGAACTGAACTGACACTACTCTTGTAGTTTTTGAGGTGTTTCCATCAAACTATGTATCCTAACTGTTATGTCTCTTCAGAGAGTGCAGACTTCCTAAAAAAAAATTTTTTTTAAGACATTGACCAAGAATTGTAAGTGACTGTAAAGAATGAGAGAATAACTAAAATAAAAAACTGTTAGCAAACTGCTTAACCACTAAAGAAACCTGTGAACCAGCATGTGTAAAGTAAGTGGGCCTGACTTTTCAATCCTAGCAGGATCTTCTTTAGAGGCTGAATGACAAGTAACAGAAACTACAAGGGACAAAATACAGGCACAGAATAAAGAATTATATTGCACTACATTGCATTGTAAGACACAAGAAGGACAGAATTTAATAAAAGATGTCACCTAGAAATCTCACTATAAATGGCGATAAAAAGAAAGGAATGATATTACAGTAGATGAAAATACAGCAAAGGAAAAAGAAGAATATTAAAGAATAACTTGAGTTGATTTTAAAGATTCATTACCAGTATTTGTTCCATCTCACTGATGGCTCCATACAGAGACGGATTGTACTTGCCAACATCTATCAGAGCCATGTCCTCAACTTGATTGAGAAACAGTTTTGTGTGGCGAGCGACTGAAGGCAAGAAATAAATACCATCTTCATTGATTTACAGGTATGATAGGTCATCACAAAGAGAGGAAGGGAAATGAGAGAGGGTGTAGGGGTGGGCTTTTGCATTCGCCAACATCGATAATTGTCAGATCCTCAACTTGGTTAAGAAACAGTTTAGAAGGGTGGCTAACTTAAGCAGAGGGGGGGGGGGGAGGGGATTCCGCTTAAATATACTCTCATGTGTGTGAGATGTCATTCGGAATGGAAGGGCTGGATGGGGATGGGAGGGGAGTGAGGAGGATATATTTTACATTGATGAGTTTGTGGCTGTCGAATCACTATCAAAGCTTGAATTAAAAATCATGCAACAATTTGTCTAGTGCTCTAGTTTCATGTACAACACAAGTACATTAGGCCTTGGTATATCTGATATTAGAGGATGTGTTGTAGACCATCTGGGAATAGATGCTTGTATTTCTTTCCCCCTACCCCCCAGAAAATAAGTTATAAATTTTCTTGAGATTTTCAAGGATTTGCTTTGAGGTTAATATTAATAAGCCCTTGGAGCATAAATCCATAAGAAGCAAAAAAACTACATTTTCGGTTAAGGAAAAAGAGTGCTTTGTCAAACATAAGTAGATTCCATAAACATACGTTAACTGTAGATGATCAGTAATATATACAGTTGTAAGGTGCTGATACAATCCACGTAATCCAACTATTAACATAGCACAGAGGATATGAGGCAATATATTGAACTAAAATCAAGCAGTAATATTTTAATGTCTGAACAGAATAAAGTTTATATTTTTGTCTCACTGAAGCACAAATGATTATGAAAGATATCAAAAATGGCTTCAAGGACAACTGGAATATTCTTGCACATTTTCTGAACATTTTCTCAAAAGTCAGTCAAAAGTGAACATTTTCTTACCACAGTGTTTCCTGAAATCCCAGTTGTATAGAATTCTGGCGGGAATGACTGCTTGCTCGTCGAGATGGCATTCACTGCAATAGTAATAACCGTCGTAGTTACACACTTTGTGTTTACCAAAGACTGTAAATAAAAGAATACTTCATGAGACATAGAAACACACACACACACACACAAAGTAAACTGTGTAGGAGTGTAGGCTAATATTCAAATATGTCAAATTTTAAGACTTTCGCTAAAATTCTCAAATGATTACCTGGACTTCCCCTTCGACAAATCTTGAGTAATTCCCCCGATGGTAGAGACCAAAACTATATCCTTGAGGTTTTCCAAACGATAGCCAATACAGGTACAGTATGTACAAAGTTAAGACATTCTGGTCATACATACTCAATTATAATCTTAACCTTAAAGGAAAGTCCAGGCTGTCGTAAGGAACCAGTAAACATCCTCAAATGGACGACCCAATCTTGACCCCAGGGTTAATTAATACCCTTATTTCCTCACAACTCTATCACAAATTTTTGTACCTAGGGAAATGCATTTTAAAAACATTAAGATTATAATGCCTAACATACTATTAAGGCATTAACACCAACTCTATCAAATTACTTGAAAAACATTCTGCCAAGCTCATGTTTTTACAAGTAAAGAAAACAGGATCGTTTTGATCATCCAGACCTCAATCGACCTTGAAAGTTTCTAACAAACAACATGATCAAACCATTCACTGATAAATTACTCCCCGAGAACGTAACGCCCTCTAAATTAAGCTTTAATTCTTTTTTTAAATTATTTGCAAATAGACTGATACCTCACTGTGATACCCACTCAAACTGTAAGTGTTTATTAAAGTACTTTCCTTCTTGCAATGTGCTTATATCCACTTTTAATATCCACTCAAACTTGTAAGCGTTATTAAAGTACTCTCCCTCTTGCAATAAAGTGAAGAATTCATATTTCATGAAAACAATGTCTTTAGTGCTTGAATAATGAAATGGGTATTATCCTCTGTGAAGAAGCTCAGGGAATTTTTTTGGTTACCATTTAACAATTGACACAAGAGGAAATATCTGTACATACCAAATGTTACGGACAAGATCCATGGTTCATGTACATTGCAAGACGATATTTATGCAACGACAAAGTGAAATTTATTTTCTAAATGGGAGGTAGGCTCATCTACAGCTACATAACGTATGTTAGAACCACGCCAAATAAAACAGACCTTGTTGTTAAATTTTCACCTTCTGGACACTCTTTACTGACAGAGTGGTTTGGACAATTTAGTGGACCAATGTATTGTTAGTATTTCAGACAAATGAATTTCCATTTTCTCTGGGGGTATGAAGGGGTAGGGGATGGGGGAAGGGCGTCGTCCACCCAGGATCTTTTTGTGTTATTATTGCGACATGAAAGATCTGCATCTTACTGATTCCCAGTTCGCAGGAACATCCTCGACACTGAAATTTCTGAGCGGCCAGGCCTTTCTCGCGACCGATCTGCGACACCATATCCAGCAATGCCTGGGTTCTCTGTTGAGAAATACATGTGAAATAACAAAGATGACTTTTAGAATCGCATCATAAAAAGGGGAAGAAAGTGTTCCTAACAAAATCAGATAGACTCCTGGGTCCAGCTTCATTGGTACAGCTTGACTTAGTTCAACGTTTTGAGATCAGTTGGATGTGTGTTCACTTTTGATCGGGCTCAAAGTCACCATAGACACACTTGCATGGATACGCTACAGTGGTTCTCATGGCTATGGAATCATACACTTTATACTTCTTACCAAATGTCCCTAGTCATATCATAAAATCTGTTACTATGTCAAGGCTATAAAATATAAGAAAAGGAATTACATATATTTTGTTTATGGTTACAGAAATGCTTTTGTTTAGATATTTTAACTTTATCAGAAGTACCTCACAAAAATTTGGCAAGACACATAATCATGAGAAAAAAAATGTCAAAGTACTTTCTTGGAGACTTCAACTTTCCAAATGGTTCCCAAACATCAAGAAGTCTTACCAAAAGAGAGGACTAAATGTCGTTAATTGCGTTGAAAAATGATTCAAAATTGCTCATAGAGTTGTGAGCCAAAGTGGCCATTATTTGACATCCTAGCATATTGGGGCAAATGCTGGTGATCTTTAAAACATCAGTTGCAAAACCAAAAACAATAAGAGCAAGTACTGTGGGCTGATTCATTTGTAATTATAGCCATTGTATGCTGCAAACACAACAAGCTACTTTAAAGGGATTACATAATGATACTATAAAAAAAATTGCTAGATATGAAAAATTGGCCGATAAGCTTCAAAATCCTATTTAACATATTTTCAGCATTGCTTTAACAGTTGGAATCTCTCTTATTCATGATTTTGTATTTTGTATTTTTTTTGGTGATTTTTTTTTTTTTTTGGTGACAGAAAGCTAAACAAGGCAGCAGAATTGTGGAATGTGTGCAACAGTAGGAGTACCAGTACAAGTATAATTATCCTTGGTGCAAGAGTTCTCAAGACAAGACCGATTATGTAATCACGCACTCGATACCAAAATTACGAAGCTCTCAGCACGATTCAGAAGTAATAAAGAGAGTTGGTAATGTTTTTTATGAAAATTCCAATTTTCAAGATACTTCAGCATTAAAATATACTACATCTCTGGTATGCTCCTTTAAGGCCTAATTGTAGGCCTTAATGTTAATCCATTGTTTCACAAATTCAAACAACTCAACCAAAACATGTTCTTTTAGCTTCATATGAACAATGTTCAGAGCATCATCCTTGGATGGTATTTAACACCATTCTGCTTTAACCAATTTGTTATGCACTCCAAATATATTATTTGAGGTTATGAAAGTCTTTTTTTTGCCACTGAGTAATTGTGTCGCATCTGGGGAACCGACCGAATGTTTAAACGGTCATTTCTCAGATACTAAAAAGTGAAACAAAAATACAATCTGGACTGCTAACAGTGTTTTCAAAAGCAGTCTGCAATATGTTAAAACCATGCCTTAAGTCATCATTTAAGAACATTGATGACATCAAGCTATGCTTGATTATGCTTCATTTTATCGTCTGTTTTAGTAATGAGATTGCATCATATGGATATGAAATGAGCTTATTAGATGAAAAACTGAATTATGAATTAGTAAATTAGAAGGATCAATCAGTAGAAATTAAAAAAGAAAAGAAGTTTGATAACTCTATAATGCTTTTATGTGTTATTTACCCAAAAAGCCTAAAAGTAATGTTACTCCGTTTAGTGAAAAAAAAAGGAGAGAAAAATACTTCAAATATTATAGGACTTGGTCAGACCAAGGCCATAAAGTTAATTAAAGCACCAACAGGAGCAGTAGCTCACACCAGATTTATCAGTTGCACTAGTGTGTCTCAATGAATGAACCTATTTGGCAGCTAAATTCAGACGCCCGCAGTTTTTATAACTCGCACGCCTCCAGACACTACCTGAAACAACTGAGTGGTCGTCTGGACCGTGCATTCTGAGTAGTATTATTACGTTTCCCTATTTCAGTGCAGAACGCACATACAGAGTTAAGCCTACATCTAATTCATTCGCAATGCGGTTGCTTGATTCGGCAATCTTATCACTTTCTCTGTGCTTCAGCAGTCATGTGTATGTATTAAAGAAGTATCTACTATCTAATCATGCAATGTTTCACTTTTATACAGTGTGTTTTTTGTGTGAGTTAACTGTATGTGACAGAAATCACACACTAACAAGCCCATCGACCTGTTGGCGTGAAATCAGACTTGCTTTAGTCGATACAAGTTACAGCACTCAGTTATGACTTAAGGGCGGAATGTTGATACGGAATGGAAGTAGTAACCTCCACTTTGGAAACAATATCGGTCAACAGTTAGTTGGAACAGAGTAGTGACCTATCAGGTTGGCAATACACCCAGTTGATACAGAATTTAAACAATGGTGTCGTGTGCAAATACTATAAACAGTTTGCTTGCGGAACTACCAAAAATTACCCAAAAAATTATATTGTTTCATTCACTTCAAGAGCGAAAAGGAAAAGTTTAAATCCCACAAGACAAGCTCACAAAATTTTGAATGGGAAAGAGTAAGAAAACAGAGTTGATGAAAATATTTGAAAAGTTTGACAACATCTGGAGCTCCATAACCTCACACACAGCAGTGTGTGTGAGCTAATAAACAGAGCGTAACATAACATTACTAATAAAGCACCATAAATCTACTACCTGTGTGACCATTGGTCTATACCGGACAAATCTGGAATGTCAACGACCAGACCATAAAACTAAATCAAATTGATTTCTGAGCATAAAGTAACCATGTTTATTAAATGCAATTTGCCCCTTCAAACTTCACCATGAGCCACTTAAAGCCTTTACTTTGACAACGGCAAAACATTGCCAAAGACTATCTATTGTAATTCTGCTACTCGTGTGTGTCTGGTCTACTGTAGGCTATGCTACAAACCCTACGATATATATTACTACTTGCTTGCAGTATACCAGTATCTCACGCTGTGTAATATTTCAACCCCCTCCCCCATAACCCCCACCCCCCCACACAACCAGAAATGTTTCATAACCAATAAAAAAAGAAAGTTATGGGGATTGTAATCAATGCATATTCAGTGCTTTATATGCATTGCTAAGTGCTCAAACTAGAAAGTGATATCAAAAGAAGAATGTGACTGTACACAGGAAAAGTAGCAACAACTAAAAAAAAATAAAAGGAAAAAGGGAAAAAAGAACAGGGAAATGAACAAGCTATCTATTTCCTGGTTAGACAGTAAAATTCTACTCAATGCACAGAATTTATGTTGTGTGTTAATGAGTTCAACTAGTCGTATCAGTGGAGTAGGAGGATATAACTCAATGAGGCTATTGACTGGCTTGCAGGGGGAAGGCTGCCAAATCTCCCAATTTTGTGTGTGGGAGAGAGGGAGGGAAACATTATAGTAGGAATAAATACCACCTTAATCCACTCATCCCCCCCCCCCTTTCCATTCCCTGGTTCTAGCCTATGCATATTCCTAACAACTAAGATGAATTCTTCATACACACGTTCCAATTAGAATTAGCTAACTGGTACAATTCTGCTCAATTACGGCTGTATTTGTTGTTGTTGTTTTGAGCCACTTACGTCATCGGCATACTTTGAATGAGGACCATTGGTAATAGGTATGACCTCATAGCCTTCGATCTCATCTGGTTGGGCATGGGTCATCTGTTGGTAGAGAGAATGGCTAGCTCAAACATGACTACCCTTGAAAACTCTTCTTTGCAAGAGATATTAACAGAAATATTCTAAGCAATAATTGTACGAAATATGGTAATTGAATGTCGGGTGAACGACAATTCAACTCTGAATTTTTTTATTTTATCTGTTTGACCGTAAAGCCGGATCAGCCAGGATCAGCCAGGTCACTTCAGACAAGAACAAAGAAAAAAATTAAAATAAAACTGTCAAGAAAAATAAATGGGAAGTGTTCAAAGGGCCACAGTCATGCAGTACCAATGCAACAACAGAGCTCTTTTCAACATTGATGCCATCATGCAAATAGCGGTGTACGATATTATTATTAGTACAACCTATATGAGCACAAAACTTACTGTACCTTAGGTTGGTCTTGAAGAAAGTAAAAAAAAGGGGGTGGGTAGAAAAACAGGGAAAAAGGGGGAGAGGGGGGCAGTTGTTTTCACCAAAATAAATCTCAGTTTTGATAAAAATGTATAAATGCATATCTGCCAATTTTGTCAGTCATAGTGAAGCAGATACTGTTTGTTATGTAGGTAGATGCAGGTAGATGAAGGCAGTATATATACAGGTATGTAGGGTAGATGCAGTACGAGAAATGTTTTCTTTTGGGATTATTAGTATGTAATGAAATCAGTTAGTACGTGTACAGATGCCTGCCATGCGAAATTCTATTTTTTAGTAAAAGTACCAACTCCTACCAAGAAATGCTTTGCAGCAAAGCAATTTTTAGATTAACCAAATTTATCATCTATTAGTATACCAAATTGGCAAAATTGATACAACATTCTATTGTATTTCTTTACATAATGTAACCCCTTGTGAAGAGAGAAGGTTAGGGTAAGAATGAGGAAAGCTTCATACTACAGATTCAGTGGAGAGAGAAAGAAAAAATTGGTAGGGGCTGGTTAAGTCATATTCCGACAAAATTTGTACAGGGCGACACAATGATTATTCTAGGCCCAAGCTAGTTTAACTGATATAACATCATATCTAAAAAAAGGATTGCAAATGAATTTATTTGCAACCTCATTTTTGCTATAAAGTTTCCCATTGATGTGAATGATAGAGTCATCAGTCTTCCCACCCCCCACCCCGCCCCCACCTCTGTGTTCATCACATCAATATGGATGAAGAAGAGGAAAGAATATGCAAATTGCTCAAGGACACTTAGAATATGTTCCTCTCCCATCGTCAAAAAATAAATTCTTACCTGGACTATCCTTTCAAGTATAGTGATCATGGTATACCCATGAATGCAACAACTTTAGTAGCGTTCAAGGGTCACTGCAAAACTCAAAATGCAGCTGGTGAATATTCATGCAATGTGCATACTGGATACTTCTGTTGAAAACATGCTGTCTAACAATTTATTAACACATTCCCCCACACCCCAGGTCCCCCTCCCCCTTTCAAAAAAAAAAAAAAATCTGAATATTCTTCATAGTATAACAAAGATTTCCCTCATGTTTGTTTTTAACCAAATACACATCAAACAAATTTGATTTCCGAGGTGGCTAATTGATATCCAATTCTAGCCCAAACGATGTCCTAGTTAATTTTCTGTTGATTTGCCTACACAAATTTCAAAATTTCTCCCCCTTTTCCCCTTTAATCTCGTAGGAGCTGTTTAGCATTACCTGTTCCCCAGTGCCTTGGTCCTCTGTAGCCGTCTGTTGACCTTCTGACCTCCGAGAGGACTCTAACCTTTGGATACCTTGTGCAGAGTTGTCGATGTAATTGCCGACCATCGTCGAGTAACTCTCTGTAAAGAAAACCATCACGTTACAAGGAAAACCAGAAAGCTATATTGGTGTACGTGATTCCTTCCCACCATCTGTATTGGTATATACAACAGAGATACTGACAGCCTTCACTTTAAAGTGTTGAGCTGTTGGCCATTACTGACTTCAAGTGATCAGGAAAGCTTTTCACACTAACGAGGATCAAACTATCAAGTACCAAGTTCATTAAAGTTTTACTTTTTCAAAGTTACAGTGTTTTATACATTTTTGTCTATGTTGTCCTTAACTGACATTTGATAGCCACCAATTTCAATAGGGGTTCTTGTACTCACCAAAGGAGATCTCCCTTGATCTGGTATGAATTTCTGCAGAGCTGAACAATTTTCCAAGGTTTTTAGACTTTGACCTCTGTTGACCTGAAATGATCTTTGACCTTCACAGGAAAAGCAGCCTTGTTCTCAATAAGGGTGGATCCACATACCAAGTATCAAGTTTCAGCCACCATGCCCTTTTAAAGTCACAGTGTCTACCTGCATTCATTACTAAGGGGTTTTGTTAGATTTAAAGTATAGAGCTTGGAACCAGTAGCTGCAATCCCTCCCTACTCTCTCCCCACCTCCCTCCTCTTTCAGAGATATCCACATTGTTGGTACTAGCTTTGAATTATTCTGTATTAAAACTGAAGACATTTTCAGTCCAGCCTCTCTGCTCTAAACCCTAACATCACCCTCTTCAGCATGCCACATTGCATCGTTCCTTCGGTTCTTACTCTGAAATAGTTAGAATCATTTAACATAAAACATTACCTTGACTTTCTGTTACAACCGTAGACTGTGGACCGGGGGAAGCAGTTCGGTTGAAGTCCGATGACCATCCTTGCATCCCGGTCAAGCTGTTACCGAAAGATTCCGAAGATTGTTCGTCTCTGATCCCTTTCCCGCTTTCTTCCTGGACGTCAGCTCCGTGTCGTTGCGTTGGATCTCTTCTATCGTCTATCCTTATTTCCACATCTATGCCTTTATTTTCCTCGGCTATAGTTGGTACAACGACTCTACCACCATCCGTCAGCTTCTTCTCTACCCACTCCTCTCTACTTTCACGATTCTTCTGTTTCCGGAGGGACGACCTGGATTCGAATCTATAAATATCTTCCTCCCTTCCAGATTTATCTCTGGTCTCCGACCTCTCCATCTCTCCTTCGACGTCACCCACGGCTTCTGTTCTCGACATCTCGCGCTCTGTACTCTCCGACTCTTTCTTTTCTCTTTCATGTACTTCATCACCGACGCTGTCATCTCTTAACCTTGCAGCACTGCTTTTTGCTTTGTTCTTTTTCTTCTTCGTTCCCTTCTCATCTGTCGTCCTTGAAGTGACCAGTCGGTCATCATCCTGTCTTGAGAGACCCGAACTAAACGGGTTCGACTCATCCAACAGTTCCTCCTCCTTTCTCCTTCCGTCCGGAACGTGACCGATGTCTGCGCTCGGAGTAAACGTCTTCTCGGAAACTTCTCCGGAAATATCCCCAGCGGGGGTCGGTTCTTCTTCACTGGTCTTGGTCATGCTTTCTTCCTTTATATCTGTAGCGACTCTACGTCCGTTTTTAGCTTTTTTCTTTTTGTCCTTTTTATCTGATGTCCTTGAAAAGACCAAAGGATCATCGTCCCGATCCAGATGACCTGAACTAAACGGGTTTGACTCATCCAATGAGTCTTCTTCTTCTTTCTCCTGGTTTTTCATCCCAGCTGAAATTTCATCGACGTTTGCCCGAAAAGCAAGTCGCTTCTCAGAATGTTCTCCCGGAATATCACTGACCATCTTGTCTTCTGACCTGATACCCTTTTCAGCCTTGTCCGGTGATTCCAAGTGAATGACGATACTGTCCTCAAATTCTTCGACCTGCACGGGGGTGTCCTCTGCGACCTGCCGGTCTACAACGTTTTCTCCGTTGGACCTCTTCTCGCCCCGTTGGTAGGACGATTCAGACAGATTATCGTCCTCCTTCAGCAGACTAGCGCTAATGTCAGCTTCGTGAAAACTGCTGGTTCGGGCGCTATCCCATTTGGGGTCTGCGCCAGAGACCGAGGAATCCTCGGTGCTTTTGTCAGGACCTAGAAGGTATTGACCAGAATTAGAAAAAGAAGAAAGGATAGATTTTTTACAAATAACATCTCAAACAGTAGAGCTGAAAATGATTTTTCTCAACAAGTTTAAAATATCCTAACAGCAAGTCTAAGAAAAGATCACGGAAGGTCATTTTTTCATGATATTCAATAATAGCATGTGACAGTTTGAGATAAGTTATTAAAAGGAATGTGCAGAACCATGATATATCTTAGTATACAGTTATGGGGTTAGGTCGTTGAAGCTTCCAATGGCTTAGGTACTTTAAGAATCTGCGAGCTTAGGTCGTTTAAGCTTTGGTCTTTTCTTTTGCCTATTTTGTTTTGTTTTTGGTGGAATTTATATCTACAATGCTGTCATACAAGGCAATGACTGGGTCTATTAATATTTACCTGTTGATTCGTGGTTCTCTGGGTTAGAGAGGTAAGCACCGGATAACAGCAAGAGGGCAGTGTCCCACATGTTCAGAACCGATGAATTACATGAAAGTTGGAAGGTGAATACACTCAACCCTGTAAGAGAGGAAATGGTTAAAGATAAAACCCTGAAGTTTATAAGCAAAGAGCAATTACCAAGTAGTTACCATGGTTTTGAAAAGTTTTGTCATTACGGCCTGGAAACAATAGGACACACTCTTGAAAATTAAAGTTGACACACTCTATGAAACATTTGCTTGTGAAAACAATGTTTTAACTGTCCAAATTGCTACAAATTCAAGGGATTACAAACCTATGCTGACTTTTGCTGTAACTAAATTTACTCTATTCAGATTCCATCAGCCGGGCACAAGCTCTGGAATGGTCTGCCCATATCTGTGCGGAGTTCTCCCACTCTCAGTCAGTTCAAGTCTTGCTTGAAAACTCATTTTTTCAAGTTGGCGTTCTATTAGGGTTGTACAGCGCTATTGAATACTTCGTAGATTTTAGCGCTTTATAAGTTCATTTATTATTATTATTTGTCTTGTCAGCAGAAGCCATAAGATATGTGTGCAAAAATAGAAAGCCCTGTTTCCCATGAACCATTGAAAACATTTGTTTGAAGGGGAAATACCTTGCAGGTAGTTGTTGGTGATCAGTGGTAACTCAGAGTCTCGTAGAAACGCTCCTTGCTTGTAGTATTGCTTGAGGGTAGAGGGCTCCCTCAGGATTGAGCTAAAGTAGCTATCCATGAGGCAATCGTTCACGGCCATTCGTATCCATGCCTGATAAAATGATGAAACAGACAAAATATCATGACGGACGTCTTCAGACCCGCAATATCTCCTAAAGTTATGTGTTCAAGAGAAAGGCTAGATTACGAAACTGAAAAGGCAAGAAGATAGAAAACCAGTGCGGTGGGAGAACGTCCAGCCTCATTAAACCAAGGTACCCACCCCACCCCCTTACTCCTCGGTCTCTCTCTTGGTCTGTATAATCTTCATACCTAGCCAACTAAAACTGTAAAAGCACTAATGTACCATCCAGTACTCAAAAGTCAGGATTAAAAGAAAGTCACAGCTTGAGCCCATGCCCTTATTTCTTCTCAAAATGTTAATAACCCAAACAAACAATGAAATTGAAGACACTGAAAATAGGTTGGTCTTTGAAGTTTCGTCCACTTACAAGTTTAATTTTCTATAATACTAACAACACAAGTCTGCATGAAGTGAACACTTTTTGCACTTTCCTAAAAAAAAATTGAAATCTTTCAAAGTAAAGCTAAAAATTTGTAATAAGCTTTAAGTACTTAATAAATTTTAGAAGATATTACATCATGTACAATGGTCATCAGGATTTCCCCTCAACGCCACACGCCCCCCCCCCCCCCCCCACCAAATGAGATCAACTTTGGCACGCTAACCTTTGGAATTATCCATAAATAGTCTCTTGCTTGCCAGAATCAAACCCTCAACAGTATTTTCCAACTTTTTTATCTGTCTGATTTCTTACCTTCACATATTGAGGACAGGTCTTAAAAATAATTTGTAAATACTTGATTATCTCTCCAGGTCAGTGATGAAAAATGCCATGACAATAGCGGCAAAGACGTTTAAACAGATAAGGAGACCAAATGTGGCTATTCTGGCATTATAACGGTGATTTACTTGACAAAAAGGAAAGGCTCGACATCAACCACTGCTCATCTAAGATCATCACATGGACAGGATTTCAAATATTACTTGTGTCAGCTTTTCTAATCCATGGCGGTGGGATTCACTTTATTCAAATGAATAATTACACTTAACTGGGGATTACTGACTGCCTGACATTGAATTGTAGAACAATGTATATATATATAGATATACATATATATATATATATATATATATATATATATATATATATATATATATATATTATATATATATATATATATATATATATATATATATATATATATATATATATATATATATATATATATATATATATGTGTGTGTGTGTGTGTGTGTGTACATGAAGATCTGAACAATACAACAATACAAAGAATGGAAATTCATACCGATACCTGTATATGCAAAAGTGCAGTTTTGCTACATGAAATGGGATCCTGTCCTTTATGTATAAAATCTCAAAAATAAGTACACTGTACTACTGTATATACTACTGTACTACTGTACTGTACTAAAGTTATCTTGTCAACACCTATGAAAAATCAACAAACAAAAGTGTAACCAGGAAAACTTTTAGAAGGAAGTTGATGAATGACCTAATTAAATTAATCAGTCAGATGGGAAGCATTGATACAAACTAGGAACAACAAATGACAATCAAATCCATTTTTTTCCCACCAAAGATATGAACTTTTAAGAACTGGTGTTGGCAACACCTGAGTGGATGATGTCATCATGAATAATTGAGCGGAAAATACCCTTTTATTTTTTGGTTTATAATATTTCAATCATTATTCACAGAGGAAATAATAATTGCATAAAAGAATTGCACTATAATGAAACTCTAAATACACAGAACATTGACAGTAAAGCAAAGCAAAAAATTCTGAATGGATCAGGTTAGAACAGCTTAGGAAAAGGTTTTGGAGAACACAGGCCAGGAAAGACATTCACAGACCACCCTCCGTGATATCACTTCCATCCTCTGTGATATCACTGCCTGGAGTAAGGGATGATTTAGCCGATTAAAATAGATTAAATTCAATCAATCATATCGATCAAGTTAGGAACAAGATATCAAGAGAGTTATCGAAGAACAGATTGTAACACTTCTCTTTCCAATGTAAGTTTTAGATTGCCTGCCACCAGAATATGCCTTCTATTTTATTTTGGTTTCTCTCCCTCCCTCCCCCCCCCCACTACCCCTCCTCCTCCTCCTTCCACCCTCCACTTACCCTACATTGTCCAATCTCTGTTCTGATAAAGAGCAGCTGCTTGATTTGTTCAAGGACGTCCCGATGGGTGAACTTGGTAATAAATGGCCAAAATGTCTGTAGGATATAAGTAAGAATATTTGAGGAGGTTTCAAACGAAATGATTGTAAGCTAGGCTCACATCAACTTCTTGGCTGCTTACAGCAGTATATCTAACTATATGCTGTTATTGGTTTTGAGGAAGGAAATTGAAAATTATGCATTTTATTTCTCTTTATGAATAAAAAATTGAGGTTACATTACTGCTTACTCTGTCTTTTGTTTTTGCTATTTTAATTTAGAGAGAGGGCGGGAGGGGGTTGAAATAGGAAATTTTCTTCCCACAACAGAATTGAAAGTTACAATACATGATTATTTCATATCCTTTCTCTTCCCCCTTTTTGAAAAGCTTTTAGCGTAGGAACTGTTACAATCGTAATGAATAGCACAGATGTGTGTCATGAATATGCATGCACACGCTGTAATTTGACGATAAGAGGAAGTTGGACGTCGTGATGTTCTAAGTACTTTAAAACTGTTCAAGTCTCACTTTCACAATCGTTACATCATGCATGCAATTGTGTTCCTCTTTCATAAGCTTTAGAAAAGAAGGCGTTTTTGCTTAGTTGAACTGAAAGAGCGAGGGAGTGATAAACGATATGATTTTGGTCATTTGGAAAATACAGGCAGCGACAGGGAATACCATCATACATACACTTGCACTAAATCGAAATTCATTTTTCTTATATTGACCTTGCTTGTGTAGGAGTCTTTAAGCTCATGCAGGAAAATGGCCTCCAGGCAGCTACAGATTCTGTTGACAGTTTCTCCACTGTGAAAGCAAAAACAAAACCATTTTATAATCTAACTTAGTGAAGGACTTTGTTACTATTTGCTATAACACCATTGACACAACTCCATAGAAGTTATCATTGTCATGCTCATACAGTACACGCAGGTCATACCTGCAAAATTTTTCGTCTCTGACAGAAATTTTGCCCTCAAAGTGAATGATGTCTCTGTACAACTCTATATCTGCTATATATTCTTACACTTAGAAAATATGTTTGAAAAAATTTCGTCCAGAATAAGCCCATTTCTTTGTTGGTTAGTTTTGTAACATTGTGAATTATGGTGATAAATTTCATTCCAAGCTTTTCTTACGATATGTACAATTTCACTGTCGAACACATATACTCATTCTGTTGCTGCTCGTGGTATGGTTGTGACTAATAGTAAAAAAAAAAACGCTTTTGAAAAAATTTGTCAAAATTATCAAAGTCATTTCTCAGAATTGAGTTTTCTGTTATCAGTTTGGTTGTTTTGTTGATTGGTTGCTGCAATACACAATTTAAAATACAAAATTTTAACAACAACATTACTGCCTGTTTGGTGCTTAATCAAAGAACAAATCATTCCCGGTTGTGAGATTTCATGATGATGATGGCTTTGTAAACAAAGAGATTCTGAGAAACTTTTCATACATGGGCTTTGAAATGGATAATAGTCTTGAATCGAGATGTTAAAAGTGGTCAACGAGAACAACTCTCAATAAAGTCTTTGAGAGGAATACTCACTTCTGTCTCAAGATTCCTACCATATTAGTATTTTACTATTCCAGGGTATAATTTATCCAGTATGACATCACAAAAGTGCTATGCGAAATGGTCAATTTGCTATACAAGTTTATAAAAATATCAAAAGTTACTGATTTAGGACATATAAACATGACAAAGTCTGTCTTTGTCTTAACTCTGGTAGGTATTTTACAACCACATTATCATAATGAAGAACTTTGCTGATAAAACTGAAATGTCCTAAGTGCCGGTCAAACACATGCAATGGAGCATACTTTGAGTAATTTTCCCTAACTGGGCAGTTCTTCTGATAGTATTTAGAACAAAAAACGGGACAGGTTGTCATTGCGGTACTAACGTTTTGTCTGGCCATTAAACCTCTGCGAAAGAACTAAAATTTGAGCGGAAAAGCCTGAACCTAACCATGATAATGTGATTAAAAGGATATCTTACACCACCGAAAGAGATCATGAGCCTGTACGTGCATGTTTAAAACAGAGTGCATTATGAGAGTTTCAAACCAGAAAGTAAATTGTAATCTTCCCATCGGGGATAATTTATCTGGTATTGTGACGCAAGATGCTATGCGACATGTTCAAATCGCATTTGAACACTAGCATAGGCATAGGAGCCCAATTTGATTTTTGGGGGGCTGTAACGACTTGCCTGAAAAATATAACCAAAACTTTTCAACATGTTCATGTGTACAGTATATCATATAGGCATGCATTGGTTATTACATCCCATGCAAAATACATACAATCATTTGTCGTGTTATTACCCTTTCATATTGGTTATCATAGTTGGGGAAGTCGTTACAATAGTAATGATAATTATAATATAAGTTTAACCATTGAAAACACATTGCAATTTATTTTTCTTTCAGTAGGTGCCTGAAAACTTCTCAGCATATTGCCCGAATTTTCACAAAAATATTTGGTTGGGGGGCTGCAGCCAACCCAGCCCCCCCCCCCCCGCCTCCTACGCCTATGAACACTAGTTTATGTTCTGCGTTCAGGTCATGTGATCAACCAAAAGGAGAACACAAAAGAGAAAGTAAAAGCTCCCTATTGTATAGATGTGTGACTTCCTTCCTCAAGCACAAAATAACCAAACAAATTGTGCTTAAATGAAGCTAAACGTGAAAGGAAAAACCTGCCCATTTCAAACAATCTAAAACTTTCTACAGGGAATAGCAGTTCTGTGGATGTGGTTGATGAATGTGAAGTTGTGATGAAGGTTAGGAAATTCGGATACATTTCAGTATACCTTATGCACACTGACAAAATATGAATTATATACTAAAAATCTTCCACAAATAGTTCAAACTGATATTAATGGCAACAAGCAATGAGAATCTGGAAAGGTATATGAGGGGAATGGAAGATAGAGGAGAGTTTGGAGGATGCGTTAGGTTAGGGAGGGGAAGGGGAAGGGGAAGGGAGGGATGAAAATCAAGATCACAGACGAGCATTCACTGGACTCAAATAATTCTGCTGAACACCTCCAGAATATTTTTAAATTGAATGACCCAAGTCTGTTTGTTACCTTCGGATCGCAGATGCAGAGCTGATGTGGTCTCTCTGGAGCTGCGCATGAAAGATAATAAAGGAGTCAATGCAGAGTTTTGAACCCAGTAAGCACTAAACACCCAAGCCAATGACTACTGAAATACTGAACGCAAAATGACAGTATGCTAAAAAAATATCACCTGGGTTTTTCAAAAAAGAGTGACAACACTACCAATGGTTACTTGCCAAATTTGGCAAAATCAACATCCAAGAAGCCAATTCCACAGTTAATCGATAAAAACACACACATTTTATATCACCCACCTGACGAGGATAATAACTTCAAATATGCATTAAGGCAGATTTCATGTTTTGATGGATTCAAGAAGTCTTCTAACATGTTTTAATTTTACATCAAATTGTACCATACTGTAGCACAAATCTTCACATAGCTTTGGGATTGGTTTCGGTTATTTTGGATAGGATCGAGTAAGTGCACTTTCATAGCAATGCAGATTATCATCTCTTGATATTAGCTGGCTGTCAGAGCAACCCACCATTCAAATACAATCTAGGTCTAAAATTAAGTATTTTCATATAAAAAGCTCTTGAAGATGTTCTCTTTGTGATCTCTGCTGACCTTCGACATTTGAATACTTTGAAGGCATTTGAATAAAGGATATTGCACTCAGCAATAACAAGCCACATTCTAAAAAACATCGATTCATTTGCAAACATTTCCCTTTCTTGAGGTATCATGTTAAAGCCTAGTGTGTCACACATTTTGATACACATGCATGGATACAGAGACACACACACACACACCAACTTGATTGCATAAGCTACTTGTCTACGACCAGGGAAATTCTTAAACATCTTCTAATCATACCAGACGACCAAATTTCTGTTCGGACGACCAAAATCAACTTTGGAGGTTGTCTGACGAAGTCTCTAAAGTTCTTTACACCAAAATCAGATTGTATTGTAACAAAATACCCCCAAAATAGGTAAAATTGATAAATTGATATCATCCCAAAAGCTAGTGTTCTATATCACAAAACCTTCGCATCTCTTCTACATGGTATATATGTTGGTCATTAATATATTATTATTATTTTGACATGTCTTTTTTTTCTCCAAACAACCATATTTGCTTTTCTGACAACCAGGAAGTAAGGCCTTAAAAATTTGCCCTGCTACGAACGTTCTCTTTGTTTCCTTTAAAGCAAACCTCGGAAGCTTAGGATATGCATTCAATGTTCCCTGATGACAACTCTGATACACCTAGTCACAGCTCATGTTATTTTCTAGTACATGATGGTACTACCAGATTGTAGCAAATTTGTTTACACAATGCAACTTAAATTCCTTCATTTGTTATAGAAGCTGAAAAGGATGCTAATGAGATCTAGACAATTGTCCATCTTTGAAGCATTATACAGTAGCGTATATAACCCTTTTCAGTATTGTCTGATGGATTATCGCTAGTTTTACATGTGATGGTACTCTCCAAACTAATAAACCCAAAACCGTCCATTGTTTCCAAGGTTACCCTCTATCAGGGCTTAAAGGAACAGTCCAGAGATAATTTATTTTTGACATGATGTACAGGAGGAATCAAATCTGATGCATTCCAGTGAATTATCATTCACTTTCTACATAAACTGTTTTGGAGGTTTAGTCTTAAGGCTTTTTTGAAAGGTTTCACAATTTGTACTAAAGTTAAACTTAAAACAAGCAAGTGTGATTAGACGAAAAACTTTTGGTTTTTCTGTAGTGTTCAATATATTGTTTTGGCGAAGTATTTCAGGGGACTGGTTGGATAGATTGGCTTTGGAACTTTAGGGGTTTTTTAAGATATAATACAATACCAATGAAAATGACAGTATTCAAGTTGGAATGCATGGTCTATCCTTCTGAGTAGAAAATTGAATTCAAATTTTGAAGACAAAAATTTCATCATTTTTTCCTGCAAGTTTGATTTGGGTACAAAATATAACACGGCAACAAAAGTTAACAAGGTTTTTTTTTGCATTGGTTAATGAAAATGAATATGCAATTTTTTGTGTGCATACTACTATACCTTTTTGATGTTCAAAGATATTTCCTTATTCAAGTGTTGTTTAATGGTCTGCTGCTTGTCTGAGCCACTTTCTGATCCTGTTTTTTTTTCAAAAGAGAAAGAGAATCGGTTCAAATCCTGTGATTACTCAATTGTACTTCAATATGTAAGACTCCATACATGTATACATATATATAATCAATTACTCTGGGAATAATTTTTTTTGTGGTATTGCATAGCAAAATGCAACACAAAATGGATATATATTGCTAGTGGTCCATTGTTTCCTCGAAAACATGAATTTGCTACGTTACCATATAGGAGAGTCTGTCTAAGCCAGACTGGAATCTAGGGCACTCGTATTTATTTAAGGAAGTTTGGACTTGCTGTACTTCCTTCTATAATCTTGAACTGAAATGTGTTCAAGAGAACACATTGATTAGCTTAAAGGATATCACTGTATCACATGTTACCTACTATGTAAGAATCACTTGTATAAAGGTGAGAAATTTTCACAAGAAGGAAATAAAACTACAGACCTAAAAATAACTCTCAAATGTTTGTAGACCTTTATTAGCAAAGTGTTTTGATAAACATACTAGAGACGTGGACGCAGTTCAACAGATTAGTCATTGCTTATGATATGTCTTAATTTTGTATGTATTATGCAAGTATTGCACTGTTGCTTCATGTGAACAAATGTGTAGTACTTTACCCTGCAATTACAATTATTGTGTAATTACTTGATTGTGAATCTTAGGGAGCTATGTTCATATTTTTGTTGATACCAAGAGATGTGGTGGTGGGAGAAGAGGAATACAGTATGTCAGACTAGGAGACGCAGGAAATAGACAGTGAAAGATAGAGAAAGATCGACAGCTTAACGTCAGGAAACAAAAGATCTTGATCCTTTCAAAATGTAATATTGATTGTTTTTAGACTTCATAATATTTTAAATTTGCAGGCATCCTTACCTTTCCTCCCAAAGAGAGAGGCCATCCTTCAAACATTCCGTAAGATCAAACTACCTGCAAAAAGAGTATGAAACATCATTATCAAAGTTCGAAAAAACATTTGGAATAAGAGTTTGCTCCTTTGTTTCCAACCCAGAGTATTGAATCACATAGATGAATAAGCCACATGTGCAATAGATGCATATTTTGTTCTCCTTTGTGGGTTATTAATATTACTAAGTAGCCAATCAGTGTTATCACAGTTACTGACTTAAACTTCTCTATCAGAAATCTTGAAAGCAGAATTTGAATGAAACATTTAGTTAGAGCTCATGAAAACCATAAAATCACAAGATGGAGGTCAAAGGTTATTTGTGGTCTGAGACCCTGCAAGATTCCTCAGCTTGTGATATTCTTCAGTTGCTGCAGGTGAAAGCGTGGGGTACGTGTTAGAGTGTCTGCCCCACAATCAATAATTTCTCAGTTCAAAACCTCACCAAGACACAGATTCTCTTGATCTATTCAAAATTGCTGTTTTGCAGTGTTGTCAAGCAGAGTCTTCCGTGGATTTGACATTTCTGGTTTGCAAATTTGGAACTGGCGGTTGAGTCGGTTCTTTCTATGGTTTCAACATTCAAACTTTGTTAACCATTGCTGCCCTGCAGTGATGGGATCCCTTCACCTGTCTCTCAGTATCTGAGAAGGTATTCAAATGCTACGGTAACATCTCATCCATTGCATGGGAGCACTGAGTGGCAAGATTGGGTGAAATATTTACACACATGCCTTGTAATTCTCTGAAAACTCATTCCCATGAGTAAGCTATATCTTTAAGCCGGTTTTCATCCAGAATCATCACACGGATAGGATTTCAAATGACCTTAAGTTGGCTTCCGAACACTTGGGAAATACCAAACAAAACTAACCTTTTACATGCCTTTAGTCCAACTTATACAAAAGCCTAATTATGGCATGATGATAGTGTAGCTAAGAACTAAATTTGGTTAATCGAGTACAGTAGTACTGTACAGTCTGTAGTGTAGTACATACAGTACCAGTTGCAGAGCAATAATAATGGCTCCTGAGTAGTACTAGGAAGCGTCGTACAAATGTAGGCTATGTTTTGCAAACTTAAATCAAACGCAATTGACTTTTTAAAACGAAATTGTTAATGTAGACACTGAACTAATTCCAAATCAGAAAAGCGTAATACCTACTTCTTTCCGTCTGCGATTATTCCACTGTTGCTATCGAAGATGTCACGTTGGAACTACTATGAAATACGCATTTCAATTGCAAAACAATGACTATCTTATTAACAAGGTGGCTAGATCCCGATTATCGAAATAAGCCAGATATATATTCGAACATTTGTGCAATCACTTTCCCTTTACTCACTACTGACCGATACAATTCTTTTTATTCAATAGGTCACGTACACAGAAATTTATGCGGTTACGTATTATTTCTATATTTCCTATATATTAGTTTCTATTAAAAGAAATCAACTTTGATCAGGTGACCATATAAATTGTAGATCACATGTTCGAACGAAAGAGAGGGCGTGAGTCAAATAAATAATGGGGCATACGATGGCAAAGCTCTGTATTTGTAATAGTGTCAGCAATTAATAATCTTTTCCATTCAAGGCAAGATTTACAGAATACAATATGTCTACCTCTTGGAAACAAAAGATAATAAAATTCCCTTCCCATTGATATATAAAAGGTGGTTGGACACAATTTATGACCGTTTTTTAATCTGTCCAAAGACAAGTGCAGGTGATTTGCAGAATCTTGAGCTGCTATATATCTTTTCGTCTTCATATCGGCATTGTACACTTCTAAGATTTTCTCACAAAATAATAATTAAACGTCCATCATTTGGGACAAAAGCAGTTCGTTTTTGAGTTTTGTTATAATGACGAAATGTTTTCCACACAATCAATGTCTTTCAAGGGGGTTACTATCCAATTGTTCTAAATAGTTTAACAGTATGTTTGTATAATGTTAAGCTGATGTGAAGTTGTGTTTTTTTTTTTCGTTGATTCAACAACAATCAACAACTCGATGTGCAGATCTGGTTCAAAATTATTTGTGTCCGTAATTCGACTTTTACTATTTTCCAGAGCTTAGCAACACGAAACCCCTTAAGAAGCATTGGAATAATCCAGCGGCTGTTCTGCGTAATTCACATCAAATGCTGAGAATTAATAAATGAAGTTAGAGGTTTTGCGTGATGAAGTGTCAGTTTGTAATTGGTTTTTGTAACATAAATATTCCCATCCTGATGAATTGATAGGCATCGCATAGGGTGATGGGTAGTCACAATATATAAAAAAAAGTTAAATCATTGCTGCACCCCCCCACTCTAGCTACACCCTTGACTGAGCTCATGGCCAGCTTGCCAAAGTTGGAGGGGCAGTGCTTTTTTGGAGCTGGAGATTTTGTTTGAAGGGGTATTTGCATGGATCCACCACAGGGGTCCATTACTGAAACCATAAGTTTGCCAAAAATGGGGGCATAATCAAAATTTGAGTGAGCATTTCCCCCAGAATGCAGCCCCTGCCTACAGGCCCACCACTTATTTAGATACATTAAGGCTCGGAGTGAGGTTGGAGAGGGGAGGCTCCATTTTGCAAGCATACCAGAAGTGGTGGTGAATGTCATGAATATATAACATCAGCTTCTTTTCATAGGAGGGGGAAAGAGGTAGGGGAAAAAGGTAGAGGAAAGGGGTGGGGGAAATGGGTAGAGTGCCAAAGGGGTGGGTGGGAGCCAAAGAGATCTGAATGTGTCACATATACGATACATTAATATCATGTACACAAAAATAAAACAAAGATGGTGAACTGTACAGTACACAGGTGATAACCAGAATGTATTTAATATGGCGATAGATTCTATGTTTATCCCAAAGCATAAATTAATCGTGATGAAATAAACTTAGCTCAATAATGCTCTCCTATTTCTCAACACTTCTTTTGCCCTTCCCTATCATTTGGAACAGTTTTTCAATTGATCAAACTTACGGTGGTTCCCCAAAAATTTTCAGTAACTACTGCACATCGATTCATTTGTTTTTCTTAACCATAAGATAGAAATACAATGTTATGTACTAGTTCTACCATTATTATTACTATAAAAGCTTTAAATATATATATAGTACTAGCACGTATCTGTTATACGTGTGCAATAAATAGTGACTTAGACAATATATCCAATGTAATGTCTTAGACTAGGAACTATGGGGCAAAATATTTTGATATGTGGTATATGTGTATATATATATATATATATATGCAATGGATGTAAACGACAAAGGCAAATGAATATATATAAATGAAAATCGATCGATCGATTTTCATATATATATATATATATATATATATATATATATATATATTGAGACTAGTGGAACACTAGTAGTTGTTACTCAGAGTTTCACACATATTGAGCGATCATCAGACAACTGGTCTGGATATATATATATATATGTGTAAATATGTGTGTGTGTATCTATATATTTACCCAATTCCTTGCTGGTCTTGTATCTCCCTCCCCCTTCCATATAATTCAACCTCTCCTACTACATGTCATGGTGACATACACAAGCCCACACTATGTAGCTAAGTACCTGACACCAGAAAGAGTCTGCACTTGGTGTGAGCAAAATTTTTGGGGTGTTCAAGTGTGACTAGTGAAAGGTTTTGTCTCTTCACTAACTATATGCATCTGTTATAGACATCAATATTGATTTTAATTATGCATCTCACTTGGATGGTGCAATATCTCCCCCCCCCTATACCACCACCCACCTCCCTCTTTGAGTATGCCACTGTAATAGCAAGGTTTATGAAGTAAAAAGTGATATCCTTATCATAATAATAATCATAAATACCTAAAGAATAATGCGATCATGCAAAGGTTATATCTTATGTTATCAAACATTAATTTAATTAAACACAATCAACATTATAACACAAGTATGCTATTCTTTTCACCCCCCCCCCAGCCCCCACTCCCAGCTAACGCCATAGTGTGGTATATAGCCAGTGAAATTATCAGTCTGCCATATGGACACTTACGCAGATAGTTTGTAGTTTTGTTAATGACAAAGGATTATTCACTGTGATTTATTAATAACAACTTCATAAACAACTTTTAAGGTCATTATGGAAAATGGCATAACCACAAGGTAAGTTTGTGGGACTTTGTTTGTCAAGAAAGGTGATTCATAAGTTTATCAGCAACACTAACAATGTTTTTCAATTTTTTATTTAGGGGAGATGGGCAGCTGGTCTCCCCCTAACCCTTGGCTATAAAAGTGATGTGGACGTTTATACACTGACCTATTACTTGGCACCATTAATGTACTAAACGATAAGCCTCACATGCATACAAAACCAATACAAATAGGGTTTCCAAGGCATCTTTATAATGGGGGCCAGCCAGCCAAGTCTGATCCCTTGGCCACTTTTCAACAGTACTGTGATTACTCCTTAAATATATCATGAAAATCAAACATACATTATTCTTATCCCACATTCCCCTGGGTCCTCTACTTGACCCTGGGGTTGTATCCCTCCCCCCTCCCAATCCCTCTCCCATCAGTTATAACTCTCAAAACCCCTGGAGGTACCATTAAAATGGAGGTACCATTGGAGGTACCATGGAGGTACCAATGGAGGTACCATGGAGGTACCAGGTACCATGGAGGTACCAAAATGGAGGTACCATTACTTTATAGTTCAGACAAAACATGAGCAATATAAGGCCTCCAATAATGATATTTATTTTGCCAATAACCTGTTTTTTTCCATCACAAACTATCCATATCAAATGGTAAAGCTATTTTAAAGAGATTTTTGGATAGCAAAGATCTCAAAATGCCTAAGAAAAGCACAATATGTAGCAACTAGTGGTATAAATGAAGACTTTTAACAGAACCATGCTAAATCTGATATACATGTAAACCTCAGTATGTTTGTATATTAACGGTTATGTTTTCCATCAAATAAATATCTTTAATAGCATATGTTTTTCACTCAAAATTATGTATGTTTTACATATATGTTTATGAGAAGAGACATACATATTATATTTAAATTTCAGATCCTTGCTTTTTTATAAAGCCTCCAATGATGATATTTATTTTGCCAAGTACCTGTTTTTTTCCATCACAAATTATCCATATCAAATAGTAAAGCTAATTTAAAGAGATTTTGGATAGCAAAGATCTCAAAATGCCTAAGAAATATGTAGCAAGAAGTGGTATAAATGAAGACTTTTAAAAGATACATGCTAAGTCTGATATACATATTAACCTCAGTATGTTTGTTTATTAACGATTATGTTTTGCATAAAATACCTATCTTTAATAGCGTATGTTATTTACTCAAAATTATGTATGTTTTACATATATTTTTATGAGAAGGGACATACATATATATTTCAATTTCAGATGCTTGCTTTTTTTTTTTTTAAATCGTTTTTTTAACAAGCTTGTTTTTTTTTTTCCTTTGTTTTTTTTGACAGGCTTTTAGCTGTGAAAAAAAAAACTATTTCACAAAAGATTATTTCATGGGAAAATGTCAAATTTGGGCGGTTTTGACAGTTAGCTTACAGTTAACTTATCAATCAACATACCTTTTTAAAGCTGCCAAAATTACCAAATGTACACTGAATCTTACATGTAAAATGATCAATATGTAAAAAATGAAATAAATGTCACATTTGCATCGTAAATTTTGTTGACAATCCTTGGTAATGCCTGATTCTGTGTGCTGACAGAAATAACACTGTAAGTTAAACAACTGGACAGTCACATGACTGTCATAAAACCATACTTAGCCCTTAGTTACAATCCTCCCTCTCTTCTCGCCAATACTTTTGGGTTTCCATCATAAATATGTCTGGATAAAAAAATGCTGTAACAAATGATACCAGTAAGACACTCAAGGCAAAATGTTAAAACAATAGGGCAGAGATACATCATTGCATACATCAAGAGTTGAAGCCTCGACTGGAAATGCCAAATAAATGACGATATATATTCAGTCTCATTCAAAAGAGAGAACTGAAGATCCTCTTCTTACTATTTCAACCTCACAAACTGAAAGTTCTCCCCAAAAAACTGCATCGCAGAGGAAACCAGAATCTAAATTAACTGGTTATGGAAGACTTGTGTCTGCATTTTCCGGTATTTCATGCAGTTTCCATTCCCTCCCCACCACTCCCCCACCCCCCCAACTCCCTCCCTCCCCAAATCGAGATGCAATTGGAGTGGGTGTTCCTGAGTCGACTGTGCCGTGGAAATGCTGTCGATGGTTTTCAAGACTAATTCCTGCTAGTAATGTAACATCTTCATGCAAGTAATAAAAACATTGCAGAAAGATTTGGGAAGAGATTTTCTTGCAACTTCCTGACTTGAAGGTTTTATTTTTAAAATTCTTGTTTACAAAGCACCTATGATAGGCACTTTTTTATCGCTTCTAGTCACTTGTTGTCAGCTTTTAACTAAACTTATTTTTGGTTATTTATTGCTACAAAGCTGTTCTGTGTCAATAATTAAAACACAGGGTGCCAGCTTTACATTGCACACATAGAAATTGAAGAAAACAAGAAGAAGGAAAAAGAAAAAAAAGGGGGGGGGGGAAAATAATAAAAAATAACAATAATACCAACAGTAATAATTGTAATACTTCGATCACAAGTGATGTAAGTGAAGAAAGTGACCAAAAAAAAAGTGACAACAACAAAAAAAGTGAAAAAGGTACAAAAAAAGAACATCTCATAAAGATAAGAGAGTACAGAAAAGATAAAGGAGGCTTACAAAAATTTCACACTTTCACTAAAAGTGAAAAATCAATGGAAATTCCTGTTATGCCATGCAGATATTTGTTCATGTTTGAATATATTTGGCTGATGATAGGTCACTTCGTCGAGTAAGCTAACAAAGTTTTATCGGCAGTGACTTATATTAGTTATCAATTCACAGTTTCCTAGACTTAAGTTTAAAACTGCGACCTCTTGCTGTCCTAAAGTTTGTAGAAATATCAAGATGGACACAAGAATGATCACGGAAAAATTCCATTTAAGATCATTCATCAATATTTTCCGTCATCATTACAAACTTGGGGTTTTGTGGTGAACAAAAACTACAAAATAATGTTTCCCATAATCATCATGTGAAAGAAACTAACTAGTCAGAAAAAAAGGTTTCCCTGAAGTTTCAGGAATTTTAAAATTATTTTGCATTCACACTTTGTATGTAAATATGTGTCCATATTGTTATTTTTTCAATGGTTTGAGCCCTTCGAAAGGGACGCAAGTTACTCCCCCCTCCCCCCCAGTTTAACCTATAAAATTATTTTTACAAGGTTATACATGATCACTCTACCAGACGATGTTCTTTTAAATCCTCGTTTTTAACTTCTCCCAAGGCAGAATACAGAAATTTACAACTGGTTCATATTGATAAATCAAGAAACGGTAGAGAATAATTTCTATATCTACAAATAGCCAAAGGCAGTGCAATGCTGACAAATTGCTCCAACAGTTGTATATTAGTATGCACACTTTTTCACTGAAGCAGAGCACTTTTCGAAATTTTAAGAGACTTTAAATTTAATGAACCTCAAGATCTTCTACTAGAGATGAAAAAAACCCAACTACTTGGCTCCGTAACTGGATATTACTGGAAAAGAGGAATGTAATATAGTAAATACATCATAAACTTATTACTACAATCAACTAAGATCATCTACTCCACATCACAAAAATTTGTTTAGGTGGTCACAGTCCAATAAACACAGTAAGCGACCTAATTCACCACCGACAATGGAATAACACCAAAACTATGATGCTTTTTTCATGAAAATAATTCCAAAACAACATTCATAACTTAGCCTGGCGTTAAGGTAGTATATGTTACACTAACAAGGGTTACTTTAAAATTTGCTTGTTTTACCTGAAAAATATTCCATATTATGATATTAATAAATAGAATGCAAAGTATTACATCAAGAAATGGGTTGGCAGAAAAAATTTAGCATAAAAAAGCAACTCTTAATTTAAAAAAAAAAGAAGAAAGAGGAGAAGAAATGAAAAGAAAGAAAGTTACCATTACTCCTGCAATCATACAGATCTATCCAAGATTGTCTGCCTATTTTGATTTACAGGAACTTTCCATGGAAATTTTTAGTCGGTGTATTACAAAAAAAATCTTTCATTTCTGTCTCTAAGGCTTGTTCCACGAGTACTCAGATATCCATTTCCTGGATAATGTTAAATAGTCTCTTACATTAATTCAGGCACTAAATAGGTGACTAATAAACAGGCTTAGCTTTGTTTTATTACACCCAAAATTCACAGCAAAAATAGCATAAATTGATTGGCCAAGATCGTTATATGGTTATCGCATGCACTGTTCTTGACCTCTGCTAGTTAATGCTAAAGAAGCAGAAAATGTATGCTCATCGACTCATGAATATTCATGAATTTCAAAGCCGTATGAATATTCACAAATTTCAAAGCTGCATGAATATTCATGAATTTCAAAGCTGCATGAATATTAGAAGCTGATGCCTCCCCGTTCCCTAGAATATCCAAGACGACTTTGGTTGAAAATTGAACTGTGCCAGCCTATGAAGATGTCTGTTTGGATTGGCGCCTCCGTGACGGGAATCGACGGGGAGCTTGCATTCTGCTCTTGTCTGTAGAGGTTGACGGCTTGAGTCAGTGCGTCAGTGAAAGCTTTGACCTGAACGAAAATATGGTACATTTTTATTTTTTATAAGAAACATTCTATGATTGAAATTGTAGTATAGCTGGAAGTGTGTACAAAATTTTCGGTTCAAACAGTGAACCTTTCCAAACAAATTTTCAAGATTGGCTTTATATACAAATATTGGGAATTTTACAGAACTTTTTGGGGTTACTACTCCACCACTTTTTGCACAGGGGAAATAACAAGAGTTTGGACTCCTCCTCATGAGTTTGCTTAATTTGTGAACTCCCTTGAGCCCTGCTGGGATTATTGATTGATTATTGAAAGTCAATGAAGTTTGATTAATGAATGATGAGATAATAAAAGTCCACTTTCACAATCAAATAAATAAATAACCAAGAAAGAGGATATATATAAAATATATTGTTTTTTTTTTCTATTTTAAATTTAAGAACTAGTTAAGTGATTTCAGAAATATGTTTTCAGAATATGATTGCAATATGATTTCAGAAATATAATTCAAACTATGTTCAGAAATATGTTTCAGAAATATGGCTGTCCAAATATCCTGTGCAGCCACGAAATATGAAACACGATCAGATTTGATTGAAAATGGCAGTACTAGGCTCAGATATTCTTTGCAATGTTTTCTTTCTTCTAAAGATGGATATGGTAATTGTGGAAAATGTTTGATACTGTTGAGGGTAGATTGTGAAAGACCTCGATGAAAAACAGAAGAGTAACATTTGTTAAAGTAGCAAGGCAGATCTGACTAGAAATATTTTTCAAATAATGATCAACAAGAGAACCTGAAATTTCAGTCGCAGGTTTTCCTTACCTCATAAATTGAATTTGGTTCCATACCATGCTCCAAGGGATGGCTAATCAGTGTTGTGTAGGGAATGCTGGAGGCGAGAGGATTCCATCTTTCAAAGAAACCCACGGAACGTCCTTTCCCCCAATGGATGCGAATGCCCACCCCATCTCTAGGTCTGATGGAAGATTTTGAAAAAAATAAAAATATATATCCATACAGTATATGATCGAAAAAAATATAAAAACATTTTCTCTCAACGCATCTGTTGCACTGGTTTGCCACTTCTTGCAATTTTCTTCTTAATACCATGTATTCATGTAATATTTCTCAAAAGCTAGAAATGCAATAATTCACTGAGGTTTCGATGACATTATTACCAGTTAAATTTCTAAACAAATCAGATATATAACTGAAGATTTTCATTGTTGAGATATCGTCTTTACTTTTTGAACTCCGGTATCCCCAAATGGCCTTTAAAACTCCCCAAATTACAATAGGGTTCATCTATGGATCAATCCATGTTTCCTGTGTTGAGATACTGTGAAAACTTATGAGATTTTTAAATATTTTGCAAATGTATTTGTAACTAAAACTCAACGGTTTATGTTTTTGCACTAAAACTCAACGGTTTATGAGGCATCTACAAACAACATTTTTTTTTTGATTCTGATTTGACAGAGTTTTCACATTTTGAAATCTGATGACCTCAAATGACCTTACACCTCCATCATCAAAAGACATCAGGGTTCAATTCCTTCCTTCCTTCCACCCACAGACAAAACCTAAGATCCATCCAAAATTCTCTTCTTGCGTGTGTCTGCGTGTATTTGAAAACAGACGAAAAATCCTGTAAAACACGGTATCTCAAAAGAAGGAAGACAAAGCAGCATACAAAGTTCCTGATTAATATTCACTTACTTCACAAATGTCTTCTCTGGGTATTCAAAGAGCCCCATCTGAATGGAATCAATGTCCCTGAAGAGAATTCTTTTGCCCTCTTTGAATTTACTAGACACAAAGTCATATCTGATCTTCAGCATGGACTTCTCCGTCAGAATTATAATGCGTTCCATCTCAATGTCCCAGTGATCGACTCTGCGGGAGAGATGTTGATATATATATATATATAGTCAATAACAGACAGATATCACCCCTCCATCAGTTTCAAACAAAGAGTTCTGGCTCTTATTCATATCACCTAGTACCCACCACCAATACTCACAAACTTCAATACATGACACTTAAAAATCTGCATTAAAATATTAATAAAAGAGAAACAAATAAATAAAATAGATGAATAAATATAACACTTTAACCTTTATTAAATACAATGTACCTATTAGGATCTTTTTGGGAGGGGGTGGGGTGGGGGGGGGTTGGAGTGCTCTATTTGTAAATAATAATTATCAAGGGTTATTCATATCAATGTTATGAAAACAAAACTATGCTTACATAGAACATCTGCAACGATGGATTGATCCCCACAGCATACATTTATAAGTTCTGTTTTTCCTTATCATTAATAAAACTGGGAAAGTATAAATTAGATATGGCACTTCTAACATTGCCATAGCTCAGGCATGGGCACGACATTTGGTCTGGCAGGCTCCAGTGAAAGTTTGTACCCAATTCACAGGGGTTTACCTAATCCTGTGACAAAAAATAGGCACATTACATTACACAGGAAAACAAGATCAAAACGTTTTACACGTGCACAGTGCATCTGCTGTATAAAATGATTCTATGCCAAAACTCCCCAATGTAAACTGATATGTCAGGTGTTTCCTTGCTATGTGATTCCACTGGGCCCCATTAACAGGCGTTCTGTACCCTTCCTGCAGGCCCCATATGGTCCAACTGTGCCTCCTTGGTTACTCACTCTGTCAAGAGCCAGACCCCTTGCACTGTTCCATCGATATTGTTATCCACAGCTGACTTCTGACACATGCTCACAGCTTCCTCCAATCGCCCAGTCTGCAAGGTTTCATAAAAACATACAAAGATTGAAGAGTATTGTTATAACTTTTCTGGTAGTGTTACCTTTCCAGTGACATTGTAGGCTAGGTCTCAATCTGTCACAGTAGATAACTAAGTGCTTTGGAGCCTCAATATGCCAACAGATATCATGAAATATTAATCAACAAATCCTGCATAAATTATTTATCAAAATAAAATTGTTAGCAAACTACTTATTCACTAGAGAGCCTGTGTAATAGAATGTGTAAAAGTAAGTTGGCCTGACGTTATGATCCTAGCAGGATCTTCTTCAGAGGCTAAATGACAAGGGATTTTTTCAAGGGATAAATTATTTATTGTGTCAACTGCTGTTTGTTGAGCTTTTGTTTATTGCAATTCATCGTCAATGCTGCTTGCCGCTAAACCAAACACTGACATTGAACATTACTTGACCAGAGTTGGAAAAACGCAATGATAGTTGCGAAGAGCTAATTAATCTAGCAATCTGTTACACAGTTATTGGCAAGTTAAGAAATCTTCAATTTAATAATGTAACAGTATCCTACAACTGGAAAGCAATAGGAGAAGTAAACGTGTTCCAGCACTGCAGACACATCAATATTTGGTAGCTAACCGCAATAAACTTTCTCCAATGGTCAACACAGACATACCAATGTGTCAAAACATCTGGAAAACTGTCAATCTATAGTTTTGACAAGCCACCAATGAAAACATTAAAGCTCTGAACGATGTGGAACTAACTCTTTTATTGCATTAAAGGGACATGAAGGGTTGCAAGTTTTGCACAACGCTTTGACGTCCTGTTTAAACCAATTTACATTGAGAGTTAATAACAAGAAAAAGAACCATTTTTTACCCATTGATATACACATTTCTAAACAAACAAACTTCATCATCCATTAGAACTATTAGCCTATAGGCTATAGCACCATTAGCACTGACAGACAAATTCTACATTCCTAACAACAGATCATAACGAACAACACATGCCAAGGCTCTTCCCCTTAGTAGTTTATTACATCCATGGCAACCCATGTTCAGGCAGAAGGAATTTAACTTCATTGGTCATCTCATCACCAGCAATGGACTCAAAACAGATCCATCCAAAGTTGAAGCTGCATTACATATATGCCAAAGCCGACATATGTAGCAGGAGTCCAGCGATTTATCGGATTCATCACAAGGATTTGACACAAGCCCAGCACAAAGACTCTTCAGTCGCAGAACAAAGGCACTACTTCCTCTTACTGACGAACTCCTAAAACCCATTGTACAGACAGACGTTACTCGACAAACTCAGAAAAACAAACAACAACAAAAGTACTACTTTGACAAACAAGCACATCCTTTGCAAGACCTCAAGACAGGGGACACTGTTAGAATTATGCCACATGGGTCATAGAAGGAATGGACCAAGGCAAAAGTGCAACGAAAAATTGCACCCAGGTCGTATGAAGTGATTACCGAACACAACAGATCATATAGACGAAACAGAAGACATCTTCGACACACAACAGAACACTTCACAGCTCAGGACAGGACTGATGTCTCACCATTGACAGAGCACTATGGCCAACAGGACAGACGAAACATACAACAAGATCTGGAAGAAACACAAACCCCCAACATGGCTTAATAGATTATGTCATGTAAATATTTTCTTTTGTTTTGTAGAAGTAGAATTTCGTTAGTTTAAGAAAGTCTGCATGTTTTGAAACATTTGGTTTTTAATTTTATAAGTTTTTTAAGGAAAGGAGATGTAACATACTACAGTGGTTGCTAAGTTTTATTAGCATGCACCCAGAGAGCGACTAGCTTGAGATACACGTACTGTACAATAAACAACCCAGCTTACAGTCGATACTTTCTCAGCTCTTTATTCATAATATACGATCCAGACCGCTAGTCATTACACAATCTTTACGGCAATTTAATCCATTTTACAAAGCTATGGACCTAACACTACAGATAGTTGTTGTAATTCTTCTAGGCTATGTATAGCCAAGACATTAGTGTTAGGTTGTCCTTATCCTGGAACTTAATAATAATAGTATGTAGGCTAGTTAGGCTAGACCTAGCCTACTTGACAACACAAGAAATTGTTTCACATTTCCATTTGACGCTAACAACCCTCTTGAGGTCATAATCTCACAAAGCCTATGGGGTACCACAATTCGCATTTTGCTCCTACAATTGAGTCAAAATAACCACAAACGCTACCTGAGAGTGTTAATGTTAACTTTAACCGAAACTTAGTTAAGCCTAACGTTTGCTGTTATATGCATTCACACCTTTCTAGCAAAGAAACCCTCCTGCACAACGGCTGGCAATGGAGTAGAAATTCTGTCGCCTATGATAGATCGAGGAGAATTACTCTCCATTGGTGGCAATTCCACCAAACCGTCTTTCTCGTTCTCCGAATTTAATGATAGTTTCACTCCATCGAAGCTGACATCTGGTGCAACATTTTGCTCAAGATTTTCTTCCTGGTCGGCCATGATTTCGCAGTATGAAATATTCCGATTGTCGTACTCGTACAGAGGACTACACTGTGTTTTCAAAACGACGTCGAATCAATATTGTGCTATTGTCATGATGTTACCCTTGAATTGATTCACCACAACGCCTCATTGAAGGTAGCAGCCACTAAGAGCAGACACTAACAGCAGCCACTAAGAAAATAAGGACAATAAGACATGACACACAGTACTACAACTGCGGTCGTGTGTGTTTGTTATAACTGACGCTGCGGTCGAGTGTGTTGTTCAATTAGTGCATAAATAAGAAAGGGTTTTTTTTCAAAATCAATTTATTTTATCTATGGAGCCTACTAGGATGTCCAGTTAGCACCACATTAAAGTAGAAAGTTTCCTCTTTTACGTGGTATATCTCTACTATCGGTAACAAAATGATCAAAAAAAAAAGATTTTTTTCCCCCCTTCAAAATCGATTAACTTTAGTTATGGAGCCTACTAGGATGTCCGGTTGGCACCACATCAAAGTAGAAAGGTTCCTCTTTCACGTGGTATACCTCTACTATCGGTAACAAAAATGATTTCTTGACCAAAAATGGCCTTAAAGTTTTAACCCCGATACGGACATCTCTAAACGCGCTGTATATACGTTATGTGTAATGATCAGAAAACTGTTTAATAATTATTTTTTTTTCAAAATCGATTAGCCTACTAGGATGTCCGGTTAGCACCACATTAAAGTAGACAGGTTCCTCTTTCACGCGGTATACCTTTACTATCGGTAACAAAAATGATTTCTTGACCAAAAATGGCCTTAAAGTTTTAACCCCAATACAGACCCTTCTCTAAACGTGCTGTATATACGTAATGTGTAATGATCAGAAACTGTTTAATTTATATTTTTTTCAGAATCGATTAACTTTAGTTATGGAGCCTACGAGGATGTCCGGTTAGCACCACATCAAAGTAGAAAGGTTCCTCTTTCACGTGGTATACCTCTACTATCGGTAACAAAAATGATTTCTTGACCAAAAGTGACCTTAAAGTTTTAACCCCGATACAGACCCTTCTCTAAACGCGCTGTATATACGTAATGTGTAATGATCAGAAAAATGGTTAATTTTTATTTTTTCAGAATCGATTAACTTTAGTTATGGAGCCTACTAGGATGTCCGGTTAGCACCACATCAAAGTAGAAAGGTTCCTCTTTCACGTGGTATACCTCTACTATCGGTAACAAAAATGATTTCTTGACCAAAAATGGCCTTAAAGTTTTAACCCCGATACGGACATCTCTAAACGCGCTGTATATACGTTATGTGTAATGATCAGAAAACTGTTTAATAATTATTTTTTTTTCAAAATCGATTAGCCTACTAGGATGTCCGGTTAGCACCACATTAAAGTAGACAGGTTCCTCTTTCACGCGGTATACCTTTACTATCGGTAACAAAAATGATTTCTTGACCAAAAATGGCCTTAAAGTTTTAACCCCAATACAGACCCTTCTCTAAACGTGCTGTATATACGTAATGTGTAATGATCAGAAACTGTTTAATTTATATTTTTTTCAGAATCGATTAACTTTAGTTATGGAGCCTACGAGGATGTCCGGTTAGCACCATATTAAAGTAGAAAGGTTCCTCTTTCACGTAGTATACCTCTACCATCGGTAACAAAAATGATTTCTTGACCAAAAGTGACCTTAAAGTTTTAACCCCGATACAGACCCTTCTCTAAACGCGCTGTATATACGTAATGTGTAATGATCAGAAAAATGGTTAATTTTTATTTTTTCAGAATCGATTAACTTTAGTTATGGAGCCTACTAGGATGTCCGGTTAGCACCACATCAAAGTAGAAAGGTTCCTCTTTCACGTGGTATACCTCTACTATCGGTAACAAAAATGATTTCTTGACCAAAAGTGACCTTAAAGTTTTAACCCGATACGGATATCTCTAAAAGCGCTGTATATACGTAACGTGTAATGATCCCAATTTTTTTCCCCTTCAAAATCGATTAACTTTAGTTATGGAGCCTACTGGCATGTCTGATTAGTACCACATTAAAGTAGACAGGTTCATCTTTCACGTGATATACCTCTACTCTCGGTAACAAAAATGATTTCTTGACCAAAAATGGCCTTAAAGTTTTAACCCCGATACGGACATCTCTAAACGCGCTGTATATACGTAATGTGTAATGATAAGAGAAACGGTTAATTTTTATTTTTTCAAAATCGATTAACTTTAGTTATGGAGCCTACTGGCATGTCTGGTTAACATCACATTAAAGTAGAAAAGTTTCTCTTTCACGTGGTATACCTCTACTATCGGTAACAAAAATGATTTCTTGACCAAATATGGCCTTAAAGTTTTAATCCACTTTCCCGCCACAGCGTACCCAGCGCTCGTCACAGTGTACAAACATCAGTGGCCAACGGCGTGTAACGTTGATGTATACACTATTGGCTGCTGTTAGTGGCTGCTGTTAGTGGCTGCTACGTTCAAACAGGTCACCACAACTTGTGATCCCGCGCTCATCGCACAGAATACATTAATTTCTACGATACGGTTGCGATGACGTCATTTGTTGAATTCCTATTCGACGTGCCTGGCTTCCTGATGGGGGTTTCACCTGGAAATGCAATCACATCAGAGGGGGACTATCATCGCGGATTATCTCTTAAATCTTTGCATTCATCATGTCATTGGGAGCCTGCACAGACTGTCGAAGGAAGCAAAGATTCTAGTCTTCAAGAGTCAGGATAATATTCATAGAGTTCCAGGTGGTATGGGCTAGGGAGAGTTTCCACCAATATAAACCAAAATCGAATGTAGTTCATAGAATAACCTTGCGATTGGAACAAATATACCTACTTGATCGTGTAAATGGATTCAAAATGCAAAATTTGACGTCTAGGATTATTGTCTCGGAAGGGGAGAGGGGGAGAGGGGGAGGGAATCATTTCCCCTACATGGACTAAAGGTGGGGAGGGGGATCAACTGATTAAGGCTGGATTTGAACATTTGTGGAAGGGGAATTAGAGGCAAATGAAGGATTTTATAAAGCAGAGGGGCTGCACTTGGGTCATTTAAGCTGACCGTATATCCTATTATTCCCCCAGAATAAAATAAAAATAACATGTGAAACGGTGCATTCTGTGGCACATGTACCCTATAAAGTTGGTCTATGTATGTAGCCATACAGCGCAAGCTTTTGCTAAAAAACACTTTGTGTGAGGTTAAAGAAAGCCTCTGGTGAAGCCGTCTGTAGTAGTGGTCCAATTCTGCCACAGATGGGGGCAAAAATTCCATGACTGAACCATGCCTTTCCCAAGACTGACAGTGGGATGTGAGGGATTCTTTAAATCTTGGTTTATCGTTTTGGGTACGTAGCGGGTCTGAAATGTGTGTTTGTTCTTCAGAGGGAGGTTAAAGGGGGGGGGGGGGTGATGGTGGTAGGGGGACTGGGAATGTGGGGCAGGGATCAGAACATACAAATAAGTAAAACGGCTATGTTCATCAACCCGCAGAAATTACAGTCCCCAGCTCCTACCCTCCCCACAAATGATAAAAGTGAGTTAGTCACCAGACGTCAATTAAAGGGCTCCATTCTATACATAGACGAAGAGATGAGAAAGGCTGTTGTATGTAAATACCATCATGTATATTTTATATGTAAACTGTGATTTGTAGATATATTTTCATGCATACTTTACTCTCTTACATAAAACCTAGGATTAGTTTTCCATATAAATATTCATATCCCCCCCCTCCCCACCAATCGGTCACAAAACGTGGTTTATCAACCAATGTTTATGTGATATACTCTTCATTAAAACCGAACCAGTATTAACCCTGACATGGTTAAGGCTCACCGTACCTGCCAACCATAGGTGTAGGAGCCTAATTTGATTTGGGGGGGCTGTAACGACTTGCCCGCAAAATAAAACCAAAATTTTGTGTGCGCTCTGCGCACGTTCAACATGTTAATGTGCATATCATATAGGCATTCATTGCATGGTTATTACATGCCAATAACATACAATCATTTTCCGTGTAACCCTTCCATATTGGTAACATTATTGGGGAAGTTGTAACAATAATAACAATCATAGTAATGATGATAATAATAATATAAAAAGTTTAACCATTGAAAAACACATTGCAAATTATTATTCTTTCAGTAGGTGCCCAAAAATTCTCAGCATATTGCCCGAATTTTCACAAAAAAGTTTGGTTGCGGGGGCTGCAGCCCCCCCGCCTCCTTAGCCTATGCTGCAAACTCTCTTGGCTTTATCGTGAGACTCACTACTTTTCTGTATCCTCTCATCATGGTGGGATCTCAAAATCCTCATCATAGCAAAATAATTTCAAGAGTGAAACAAAGTCACGTGGATTTACACGTGAGGTTTGGCTATTTTCCTGTCATATTTTCCAAGTTTCCAGCACCAATCTTCCGGTTTTTCTTTGTAATGGGGAGGGGAGGGGGAGGGGAAGGGGGCAGGTCTGGATCGCCGTATCTAGTTCAATCAAAAGACAATCTTGAATGACAAAACATACAAGCTAACAATCAGGTGTACTTTGCAGTTAAACACTAAAAATTGACATATATAATACAAGAAAATGTCAAGCACACATGATTCTCTGCAAACATAAATAATTCAGCATGATTTGATCCAGAGAGCATCAATAAAATTCACCTATTAACTACCGAGCTCCTTGGTTACTAAGCTCCTTGGTTACTAAGCTCCTTGGTTACCAAGCGCCTTGTTTAATATGTGTACTGTTATCCATCTGTTCAATAATTGAACATAACCAAATAAACATTTACCATGCATTTTAAATCCCCTGTTCGAGTCCCGTAAAAACCATGTGGAATGTTACTTATGGATTACATACAGACTACAATGGCTTTGGGAAATATTCACAAGTGTTTTGTTTAGAATGGCATATCTGATGTTTGAAATTCTTTGAGTAAAACTACTGCTTTTTGATATAACTATCAATACTTCACATATAGACCAACCACATTATTATTATTACTGTTATTAATATAAGAATAGTCCAGGGTTCCAGGAGAAAATGTATATTTAAGTGATGAAAGTGTCCTGGTGAAATTAACATGCAACTCTTACAAACTCTTTTGAGGTACTGAAATTTGCAATTGTCACATCTAATTTTTTTTATATTTTTTATCATAACTGAACTTGAAACAAACAGGTGTGGTGTGATAGTTGCACAATGCTTGTTTTATGTTGCTTGTTTCTCCACTTTTTGACACATTGGATTGGATAACTTTCTAAGTATACCTAAGGGGATGTGAAGTAAACAATACACTAATGACGATAATGTATTGCTCAATGCACTAAAGACAATAGAGTATTGTTCCTGAGATGCATCCCAATTTTGAAGTAGCAAAATGGTTGTAATTTTGGAAGATAAATGTGACAAAAACCATGACAGCTCTGTTTAAATATAGACCACTTATGACAAATTGTAGAAAAAAAGTAAACAATACACTAATGACAATAGTGTATTGTTCAATACACTAATGACAATAACATATTGTTAGGCATCCCAGCTTTATAGTATCAAAGTGGTTGCGATTTTGGGCGAAAATTTGTGAAAAGACTTTGACAGCTATGTTAAAATTTTGACCACTTGTGACAAATTGTAGAAAAAAAAAAAATAATGAGAAAACAAAAAACAAAACCAACAGTTTGGAAAAAGTTCAGAGTAAAATTGGCAGTACAAATATCAAATAGATCTTCCCACCCTGATGAACAAAATTAATTATTCATCCTATACAGTGGTCTGCACGAACTCTGGACGCATCAACAAATCTTTCCAGTAAAACAAATTTCATCAGAGCTATTTATCTCTACAATCCTGGCCCAGGTTGATGTTCAAATCGTTAGAGTGTCTGAGACACAATTCAAGGTAAAAACAATTTCAATTCTTGAACAACCACAGTTTGACAGTGGTAGAGAGATTAGTTGCTCATTTGTGCATAACCCTACTGCAAGAAAATACAAAATGTTCCTGAATATCTGTTTGTGCTTCACGGTGAATACGAAAATGATCGGCAAAAAGTTTCCTTGAGCCATCATCTTTTGTGTCATATATCCCAATATCCCTCATGATCAGCGTTTAACTGTAATAATTATGAAATTAGTTTTTTACGTCAATATCTTGAAGATCTCTCTTTACAACAAAATGAATACGGGCACGGGCAGAATGATGGCGATCTTGATCTGTACACAAAAAGCCGTGATTGGGCCAGCAATGAGAAATACTCGGTGAGTCCACAACCCTCTTCCTCAGAAAAACTGTTTTTTTAGATTTTTTTTTTTTAGAGAATTAGCCCACTTCAGAGCACAATGTATCTTATTACTTATTAAATTACTTTTTGCAAAAGACAATTTTGTCAATTTTATCCTTTGTACACACGGTTTTGGTCGAGTTGGATTTTTTTCTTGCTTACAAACTATAAACTATATCTTTTAGCAGGAATAAATATTGGTCCATGATTTTACATCAACCTGTAAATGTTAAATATAAAAGACAGAAACAAAGATAAACAGATATCCGAAACTTAGCACACCCATCTTCTTCCACCACCCCCCCCCCCAATAATGACATAAGCTTAATTATTTTATCTATGTAACCAGGGTTATAGCTAGGAGATTGTGAGTGCTGGTTAAATTAATTTGCGAAGCGTAGCGAGCGAAGCTCTTGCATCTCACGGCCGGGGGTCCAGGGGCCCGCTTAAGGGTGATTTTTGCTACTTTTCAGATTTACAATTGGTAAATAACAGATAAAGGTGACGTTATTATCATGTTTTACGGCAAGGGAAAGATAAATTTCTTACTTTTGTTGTATTTCACAAGCATTTTACTATTTTTTTGTGCCGGCCGGTGGACTGTTTATTCACTTCCAATGCCGGCCGGCAGGCATGAGTGGCGGTTACCACCGGCCGCCGCCGGCCGGCGTGGCTATAACCCTGTATGTATCATAAATATTTGTTCACGTTTTTATCAGCACTACTGTAACTTCAGGTAACCCCGTATTGTTTAACGGGTAGCTGTCTAATTTGATGACTCCCCTGTCCACTAAGGATATTCCAAGCCAACTTCAATATGACTTGCTTTTAATTTTAATTGTTGAATTGAAAGTGCATGATACACTGAAGAATACTTGAAGGACATTAATTGTGTGTTTAGAAAATCAAAACATGTGTGCTTGCTGAATATTCAACAGGTAAATATTTGCTGAATGAAAAGCAAGTAACGGAAACTCATCAAGTGAAGGCTTGAAATATGAGCAAAAAACCTCCTTGTAAACAAATCTGGCACTCTATAAATCAGCTGCTTTTGAACCAATAATCCAGACTACTTGTATGTAAATAAATAACATCTTAATGGATCAGTTGGGTTAGGACAGAAATTCTGTTTGTGATGTCATTTTATCATTAGGTCAATTCCCCCCCCCCCCCATTCTTTTAATTAGCCTCAATGAAGCCTCTTATGCCAATCTCTTCTGTCACTCACACTTGAAGATGTAGATCGACAGTTAATGTTATTTAACATTCAGTCATAGTGTCTCAAAAGAAAATCATCATATGTTAACCTATTTTTTTACCTATAAGTGCAAAACTAAGGTGAGAGGAGTACCATTCTATATCGTCATATGATAATATATCATGAACGACTTGCACTTTAGAACCCATTGCAATGCAATGGCCTAAGGGTGTAAGGTTTCATGGGTGACACCAGTCACCTTACTTCATGCACCATTATCCTGAGGGTTCTCTGATGACTATTTTCCTGTGGTCCAATATTTTACTCAATCGTTTGTTGTCATGATGGGAGATGTGGTGTTTTTAGCTCCTGATGAGTGCTAGAAATTCCTCCCTGGTCTTTGGGTCCTCTCTGAACACTCCCAGCATGCAACTGGTCACGGTCCTACTGTTCAGCTTCTGGACGCCACGCATCACCATGCACATGTGACTGAAAGAAAGAGAAAGGAGTGTAAGCTTGATAGAGTGCAGTAATGAAATGGAGACAGGTAAGTCACTAGGTAGGGTTCACCCCCTGTGGTCCTGCATGTGCCACTGATCGTTTCATACACATGTCTTCTCCAAAAAGGAATGGAATGTATGCTACGTCTTGTTCATTCTAGCTTTTCTTGCCATTAAAACTGTTACCTAAACCTACCTTAATTTTCTCTTACATCAGCAAGCTAAATGTAGTCCAATACATTCGCATTATCAATTTCAACGTCAGGTTCCGATGACACATACAAGATCTTTCGGTGACCGTAGCTTTTCAGAATGCTGAACCACATTTATGTAACTCCCTCCTGATTGAACATAGGTCTTTGGATTAGTATAATTCAATTCAAGCACTGTCTTAAAACTTTTCTTTTCCATCAACTCTATAAGTTTGTGCACCTTCGGCACCCGTAAAGCACATTGAACAACTTTTGATGGAGTCTGCTCTATATAAGACTAGTTATTATTATTATTATTATTCACAACATTTTACACAATGCACAATGATCATACTACCTGTTGAGAAGAACGAAGGCGAGGATCTGGAATAAGACCAGATATTTTAAGTATCTTTACAAATCACACTGAAGCTAAACTGCACTTCCAAATCTGGCCTGATGTATTGAATGCCAAAAGGAGATCAAGAAATAAATAAGACGAAATAAATAGGACATTGCACTCAAACATTTTCAATTTTCTTGGATAAACTAAACCGCATTCAGCCCTTGAATACTTACGTTGCTTCAATCACTACACTACACTACTGGAATAAGACCAGATATTTTAAGTATCTTCACAAGAAGAAATAAATAGGACATTGCACTTAAACATTTTCAGTTTTGTTGGATAAACCAATCCGCATTCTGCTCTGGAATACTTACGTTGCTTCAATCACTACACTACACTACTGGAATAAGACCAGATATTTTAAGTATCTTCACAAGAAGAAATAAATAGGACACTGCACTCAAACATTTTCAGTTTTGTTGGATAAACTAATCGGCATTCTGCCCTTGAATACTTACGTTGCTTCAATCACTACACTACACTACTGGAATAAGACCAGATATTTTAAGTATCTTCACAAGAAGAAATAAATAGGACATTGCACTTAAACATTTTCAGTTTTGTTGGATAAACCAATCCGCATTCTGCCCTTGAATACTTACGTTGCTTCAATCACTACACTACACTACTGGAATAAGACCAGATATTTTAAGTATCTTCACAAGAAGAAATAAATAGGACACTGCACTCAAACATTTTCAGTTTTGTTGGATAAACTAATCGGCATTTTGCCCTTGAATACTTACGTTGCTTCAATCACTACACCAACGCCAGATGGTTGGATTGCCTCTGTCAGGGCAACTGCTATCTGTTTTGTCAGCCTCTCTTGAACTGGATGGAAAAACATAAAAAATATAGGTTTTCAGTGTTATTATCAAGATCCTGAAAATGATACTTCTACTAGAGATAAACATTTGGTTCATAACATCTGGGTGGGCGGGCATCATTGGCAGCTTGTACTGAAGGAAATAATCACTATGTTGCATATGTCAGAAAACAAGGAAGTTCAAGATTTTATCTAAATTTCATCTATTAACCAAAAGCTGCAACTCTTCAATACTGATGGTACTGGATGATGACGTTGATGGCATGCATCGTCTGTACTGTTTTAATTATTTAGAGGGGGGGGGAGGGGGGAGGGACTGGCTGATGGATGTTTATGAAATGATGTCGATCCGAAATGATGTCATGTCTCATAATGGTGCAGGAGTGTTTTGTAGTTTCCTAAGTTTTTCGACTGTTGGATATTCTTTTGGGCGGGTGGGACTGTATTTGCAAATATTGGAGTTAAACTAGTGAAGTTGGGATTGATGCCATCAACAATCATGTCTATTTTTTCATCATGAAGGAATTCACAGGAAAACATTAACTGAACATTAATTAACTGAAACATTAATTAACATTATTAAATAAATCAAATCAAATCTTGACACGACAATTAACACTTTAATGATATCCATCACTCTTTGGAGAAATGATTGGTCAGGTAAGGAGGATGGCTGGGTTCACTTCTCAGTTCAAAAACTCAAGTGCATGGTCAGGCATTTTGTAATCTACAGCGCAATGTGTTCTTTCTCTTAAAAGGGTCACCAGTGCTGTTCCCCCTCCCCCCTCCCAATCTGTTACAAAGGCTAAGAATGTTCACTTCAATGTTCAAACTTGAATCATCCTTTCATCTCACTAAGACATTTTACAATCTTATGTAACAATTCTAGATGCCTGATTTTATAATTTATAATTTGGAGGGCCAGAAGAGGCAGAAATGCTAGCAAAGTAAATCTAAGAGAGATAACCATTTTGGAGTTGTTAAAGATTGATGACCTTTTAAGGACAATTCTTAATCAGCAACGTTCTCTCGGACTGAGAGGAACCCTCTTATAATGAAACTGAAGGACAAATTTGTTCCGAACAGAACAAGCAGAGATGTGGGCGAAGGATGTGCCGCAGGAAATTAAAACAGCTTTCCAAGATCCCGACGTGTGAACATGATAAAGCTGCTTAATTAGAATGTTTAGTTAATATACGAGTAAGGGGTAATTAGCAAAGACCAACCTTGCAGCCGTCTGCTAAAGATTTCCACGATGCTAGAGAGAGAGAGAGAGAGAGAAGAGAGAAGAGAGAAAGAAATTGTTGGGTAGTTTGTAACAGGTGGGAGGGGGAAGGGAGGGAAAATGGAGGTGGTTGAGGGGGGAGGTGGTAGAGGGGAGGGGGTGAGGAGAAGGGGATAGGCATCCATGGCAGGATTTATAAATATGGTTAAGTTCAAACAAAGGTGCTGTCACACAATGGAAAGGATTAAATACCACAAACAAAATATTATTTGTTAACTTGCTGCCTCAAGAATTGTTAAGAAATTTTAAAACTTTTTTCCATTCAATTTTGACAAGGTATGTTGGAAAAGTTGCTGCATACAGACAATCAAATTTATATGTAAAATGTGGTTGACTTGGATATTGGTATGAAAATAGGAGCTCTCACTTACCGGGCCACTTTACTGAGCCCAAGTAGCCGCTTGTTTGGTAAATAACCCACAGAAACCTGCAACAGATCAAAAAAAGACATTATAAATCAAGACTTCCCTCAACTGGTTTACATAAAATGATTACCAACATAGGCAGGCAATGGAAATGTAGATTAATAGAAGAGAGAGTGAGAACAGATGACACAGAAGTGGGTCAATGCGGGTGCAGTGATAAAGTTTATCAAGATTTATAGGTAACCTGCAGTACTTGGCAGTTGAACACATGACTGGGCACATTGTTTTTCAATACTCAATACTGGAGTCAGGGACGTAGCGGGGGGGGGAGCAGGGGGAGCAGCTGCTCCCCCTTTCAGTGTCGAAAAAAAATGTTTAAAAACGTTGTTTTTTTAGCATGGTATTTTGTCAGTGCTCTTTTGATTTTGAATAATCGTCAGCTCCGTTAACTCGATTATAATCGTAGTACTGTAACATTCACGCCTACGCCTTCAACTACGTAATTAGTTTGGTATATGCAATAAGCTAAATTTAACCTATAGCCTATAACAAGCCTACAGTTGGCCACTGCGTCATAAAATACATATTGCCTACCTAACCGCACTCTATGGAATGTCACAAACCGTATGCACAACAACGTCGACAACGTTCGTTCTCATCCTTTCTATGATTCGTCCTAAGTTGTTGCACGAACAACATGTTATGAAGCTAAGCTAGCAATCGTACGTGATATACGCACTTCCTATTATTACACTGCTAATACACTGCGATAACGATATTTGTTTTTAGGCCACTGCATATCCGGCTATATAACAAAATATGAAAGTTTATGTTGTCCATCAGTTAAGTTCCTCAAATGTATTAAAGTCCAGACATTGGACAATAAACAAGAATCATCCTACTGGAAAAATTATAAAAGAGCACTATGTTTGACTTTCTGATATATTATGTAAATGAACATGTAAAAGTATTCAAACAGGAAACAAAATCTGCTGATAATATGATATCATATGATCAGGGGCATAGCCAGTATGTAGCACTGTAGGCCCGGGCCTACACTTTTTTTTGCCAAGTTATCTTTTTTTTAAAAACACCATAATTCAAATGGCTTGCTGGATGAGTTTAAGAGTCTAGACAGGAAAAACTATTGATATGAAGGTAGCAAGAATATGGCTTAATTAGGTGACCTATTCCTCTGTCATCTAGGCTGTCATTTTTATCGCGTGTCGTTTCATTCAACACTCTACCCGCCGAGAAAGACTAGGATCCGATCTTGTCTTTTTTTTAACATCTAGTTAACATTTACACAGATAATATTTCAGTTGAGAAAACAGTTGAGAAATTTGCATCAAATGACAATCGTCGGATAGCTCTCGCCTTCTCTTATTAGGCTAACTTAAACATTTACTAGCTACAGTTGTATCAAAAACAATAACTGGCTATAATGTATCAATGACATTTCTGGCCTATCATTGTATCTTCAAGTAACAAGTTGAAAAGTAAGACCACTCTGTACATGTACCTTGCTAATTTTAAATACATTATGTAGTATATTGAATTACGTACTATTTTAACTCGTTTGTTTTTGGGGTTTAAAAGTGATATTGAATGATGTGTCTCAAGTTAGCAAGAGGCCATGGAACCAGAATGAACACTCCGGAAGGGCCGTTTCGGGCCATCTGGAGGGTTTGTAAAACCCAAAATTTTCTTGTTTGCTCCGCGCCAACCAATGGTGGCACTCCACTCAGATATTCGTGCCTACAACTTTGAAAATCCATATCAATCGGAAAAAGTGCTCCCCCCATTTCAAATTCCTGGCTACATCGCTGACTGGAGTCAGGATATTTGCTTGTAGTGATTAAAGTTATCAACATTTATGGGTACCCTGCAAAAGTTGGAAGTTGAATCCATGACTGGGCACAATGTTTATCAATACGGAGTACTGGAGTCAAGATATTAGCTTGTACTGTACTGTACATAAAGTACTGTACGTCCCCCATTAATTTTTAAAACAAGAGCCATTACGCTGTTAAGTATACATATGCCCGTACCGAGATTTAGCACGTAAAGTGTAGTACACATGGTCAACCATTGCAACCAATACACAAAATACAAACTGTGCAGTGCTGCACTAGCAAAGAGGGTATGTTCTGTTTGGAAAGATTTGACCAATATTACTCCTTACATAGATCAACAAAACTTTATAATATCAGGCTTCTTATTGGTAAGTTTTAACTACAGTAATAGCACGAGTTGCAGAAATCGTTGCAAAAACTCCCCCCCCCCCTCTCCCCCGCCAAAGAGAAAATATTTTTGAGGAACCCTCATGATAAATTGATGGAATCCCGCAATCGGGCTTCCTTATGCGAACACTGCACTGTATGTCGAATCAACTTTGCCTGTCCAATTAAAAAGTATCAAAAGAATCGCTGTGTTAAAGGTTCAGGCTCAATCAACCACGCATTTCGTTACCATAACACAAAAACAAACGAGACCGTCTCAATGAACAACACATCATCAACCAGAGAATGTGTTCTGAGCTTGTAATTAACCACAGAGGAGTGAAAAACCAGACGAGGAGTTCGTTAAATTCACTCAATTACTGCATCTGTTTGTACTTCTCCTACATGTATGAATGCAAATGAATAAATTCCTTCTGTGTCTGACTATAGATCTGCAGAATGGATTTTATTGGGAAATGTTTGGTTTCTTTTAACTGTGCAAGCTCATTAGAGAGATTTGATAATCCTATAACAAAGATCAATGAAGACACAGCAGATTAACATAGTATTACAACAAGTCACTTGACCCAAAGCCTTTCTTTGTTAAAACAGCCTTGTTGCATACTAGTGCTCAACTTTATCAATATAACCAGGTAGTACTACTCCATTACAAAGAAAGAAGGAAGCAATGACCAAATTATTGACAAATTCATGCTAAATGTCTTTACCCAAAATGAAGGTTATTAAATTGAGTCATTTAATTGTTTGAACATTTCTTCAAATGGACACCTTTCCATAATAGTTTTAAGGCCAAAGCTAAAAGAAGGAAACAGGCAATTTTGGGCGATTCTTCACACAATGACAAATCGTGTGACATACTGTACACACAGACAGATGCGGCCACTATCGTTTAGATTCCTAATAAACCTTCTTGGCAAAAAAATAAACCTGTAATGAAGCAAACATCACAGGCAAATTTAGGGGGTAGAGAGGCTTCAGTTTTGTTTTAAAATGGAGTCGATGATGGAGGGGGGGGGGGAGGGGGATGTGTGGGAGTGAGTGGGTATCCTGGTTGGTGAATATTTTCCCATATCCACCTTAAGGGCCCTCACGGAGGAAAATTAGTGTTGTATGTGTGACAGGCACAGAATGTTAGATTGTAAAAACCGCCCTCTATTTAGTACCAAGTTGAATGTGCTGATGGGATTTGGGGAACTTCAACCTCGGAAAAAAAGCTAAATCTCATTGTATTCTTACAACAACACATGTGCTAAACAAATCGTAAACATTTATCTCTAACTATTTTGCCGTATCCTGCTCTTCTAAGGGGTACATTTTAATGAAGATGATCACCTGGTAACAAGCTGTGTATTCAGAACGACTTGATCATCTAGTTTTAAGGAGTTTGAAGAGGGGTAAGCTTATTTATCATTGCCATGCTTTTATGCAGGGATTCCTTGTACAGCAGTATTTACATGTATTGCAAAGTTAGGCTCATTATATATGTACCTGTAGTCATTTACTTTCATTTTCATGCTTGTTTCACGGTATCTTGGCTATTGCAAGTAGAATAGCTACAGTATTTGATACAGCTGTGGTTCAAGTTTTCATTATAATTATTAGTGATTTAGTTAAGGTGGATTACAAGACAATCAAGTTGTTAACGTATATAATTAAGGGAGTGAGAGCAAAACTCATCATGAGACCTCTCATAGAACCTTAAGCTTGGAGCAAAGCCGTGTGGGGGGTTCCTTATGAGAGAGTTGTTATTAACCTACAGGCAGATAGGCATTATTATTTCTCCTTGAGTCGGTAATGCTAGTCTTTATTAGATAATTTGCCCATTCTATGGTGTATAAGTGATAGGTTACTCTGGAGGTGGCATGCCTGGTAGCCCTATTTGGGTCCCTCAGGAGTTGTCGTCAGGTCACTAGAGTGCGTGCGGTATAATCTTAGTTGTCGGGTGCTCAGTGTGTATACCTAGTTGGCCGTGATTAAACCTTAGATTACTCTGGGTTCATAGTCGATTCATAAGCTTCATATGGAGTTCACGGGTATGACATACATGTAGGTAATGACAGTAGGAGCTTTCTACTAGGACCTTTGACTCCATTGTAATTAACGTATGGTATTCCGTCCCATTTTGCATTTCATATTCTTTTTCATTCCTTTAACATAAGCTATTTTTCTATTTTTGCTTATGGTCGTGTTTCATCTTTTCATTTCTTAATAGGAGTTTGTTCGGGGAACAAAGTCAAGTTCCACAATAAAGATCACAGCACCACAGATGGCGTCTTAGACTATTCTTTGTACTCCACCTGTTACATTTTGGCGTCACGGACAGGATGTGGAAGACCCTTGACAACCCCCTCTTCATGGTATTCAACTAAGGCGGACGTAGGCTTGTCAGAAGGTACATGGTGATAGAGGTACAGTACTGGCTGGAGTCGAGATGGAGAAGCAACTACAGGCTGAGCTCGCTGCTCTGAAAGAAGCTTTGGAGGCGGAGAAACTGTTATCTGCACAGATGAAAGCTGAGTTGGAGAAGCAGGAAGTCGAAAGCACTGCCTCAAGTGCTACAGACGTCACGCCCGAGATACGGCGGATGTACATCTCCCACGACAGACGCCTTGAAAGATTCAAAGACCGCCCCCAGAAGCCAGGAGACCAAACTATTGCTGAATGGGTAGCAGATGTAAGGGGACAGATGGCATCGAGGGGAATGACGGCGGGCGAGCAGCCAGCGTACATTCTTGACCACCTGGCTGGTAAGGCAAGGAAAGAGATAGTGGGCAGAGGAGATGCTATTACCAAAGATGCTGAGAAGATATTTCAGGTACTGCTGAAAGTATTTGGGGATGGTGAGAGCCTAGCTCTTCTCCAGCAGCGATTCTTCTCCTACAGGCAGAGGGAGGAGGAAGACCTTGTGACGTGTTCGCTGGAGCTGGTTGACCTGTACGATAGAATTGTAGCCCTAGATTCTTCGTTCTCTACATGCAGGGAAAGCAACTTGAAGGGAAGGCTTGCGGAGTCTGTCAGAGACGAAGGCCTTCGCAGAGAGCTTAGGAGGATTAACCTCGAAAACCCTAAGTTAAGCTTCTTTGATGCCAGGGATCAAGCCCTTGTTTGGTATGGGCGCTCAACCAAGACTCACCCAAAACCGAGAAATGTTGCGACTGAGGAATTGAAGGCTGACGAAACCTCTGTAGAAAACATCGTGAGAGAGCAGTCAAGACAAATTAAGGCTCAACAGGAACAAATCAATCAGTTGCTGGAATTTGTCACTAGAGGTAGACAACAACACCCTCCTGGTAGGGGGCTCTGCTTTAAGTGCAACTCACCGGACCACATAAAGAGAAACTGTCCGGAGATGACGAAAAAGGCAGCTAGCCCAGCCTCAACTCAGCAACCTGCCAATTTAAACTAGCTCCACCTGTTGTGAAGAGTCGCACAGCAGGTGTCTCGATGTTGACAACTGGCTCATTACTGAAGAAGGCGGTTGGCAAATGTCCAGAGGTGACACTAGAAGTAAGTAATGTTCCAACAAGATGTCTAATTGATACTGGGGCCCAGGTTTCAACTATTACGGAATCCTTTTTCTACCAAAATTGCCCATCAGAGGAACTGATAGACATCTCCACCATACTGCAGCTGTCTGCGGCTCAGGGGCTAGATGTGCCATATGTCGGCTTTGCGGAACTACCTGTGACAGCTCTGGGGCAGAATTTTTATGCTGGGTTCCTTGTTACCAGGGATCTGGTTGGTACGCCCATGGCGCAGCGTAAGGCGGCAGTTCCTGGCCTGCTGGGGTCCAACATCTTTGAGCAGTTGTCCGAATTATTGAAGAAGTCACTTGGTGAAAGCTACTTGCAGCAACTTCTTTCTGAAGGAAATAAGTGGGCTCATGTCTTGGCCTTATATCAGGAGAAAGTGGCAGGCTCTCTTGGGGATGAGGAGGGAAGAATCTGTGAGGTGAGGATTGCTGGTAAGGAACCGGTACTGTTGCCGGGAAGGACAGCTGTGTTAGTCGAATGCACAGTGAAGCCAGCAGTGTCACAGACCCCATATGAGGCCCTCATAGAGCAACAAGAAAATTTGAGCACCCACCTACAGAATGGTGTCTTCGTCTGCCCTACCATGGTGAAAGTGACAGAAAATGGTAGGATTCTGTCTCAGGTACTGAATCTAGCTCCTCGTGATGTTTATCTACAGCCCCGAACACCGGTTGCCATTCTGAGAGCAGTTGAAGACCTCAACAAGCCAGTTAATGTTTCCTTGCAGGAGCAGAGAGTAAGTGAAACCCAATGGTATGACAAAGTTCTACCTGAGATTGATTTTGGTCCAGACATCACAGAGTCAGAAATGAAAACGGTACTAGGGATGCTATCCATGCATAAAGGAGTCTTCAGCACCAGTGATGATGATGTGGGGTTTTGTGACAAGATCAAACACACAATTCCCCTTAGTGATGACACTCCGATAAAGGTGCCACACAGGAGGATACCACCACATGAATGGCAAGAGGTGAGAGAACACCTAGAGAAGCTACTAAAGCAGAAAGTCATACAGGAGTCAAGCAGCCCTTTTGCTTCGCCTGTTGTACTAGTCCGTAAGAAAGATGGAAAGCTGAGGTTGTGTGTTGACTATCGTGCTCTCAACAACAAGACTCGAAAGGATGCGTATCCTTTGCCGAGGATAGAGGAGGCTTTGGATGCTTTGAAAGGGGCAAAATATTTTTGCAGCCTTGACCTTTCTCATGGCTACTACCAAGTGCCGGTTGCAGAGGAAGATGTGGAGAAAACGGCCTTTCGAGCAGGTACCGGAGGCCTGTATGAATACCTCAGAATGCCTTTCGGACTCTGCAATGCTCCGGCAACGTTCATGCGACTCATGGATCACATATTTGGCGATCAGAATATGCAAACACTTCTGATTTATCTTGATGACATTTTGGTATTTGGCTCAACTGTAGAGGAGACAACTGCTCGTCTGGAGATGGTCATCGAGAGACTGGAGAGGCACAACTTAAAGCTTAAGCCCAGTAAATGCCAACTTTTCAGAAAGAAAGTCCGATACCTGGGACACGTTGTGTCAAGTGAGGGAATATCGCCCGATCCTGAAAAGATTCGAGCTGTCAAGGACTGGCCACTACCAAGAAACGAGAAGGAGCTAAGGGGGTTCCTGGGCTTGACGGGTTATTACAGGAGGTTTGTGCCAGGCTACGCGAAGATAAGTGCACCTCTACATGCACTTGTAGGCTCCACCCAGGTGGGTAAGAAAAAGAAAGTCAAGGGTACAACATTGCCAGGGAGAACTCCCACCTTCTATGAGAAATGGGAATCAGGGCATGAAGAAGCTTTCTGCAGCCTGAAGGAGAAACTTCTCTCCTCTCCTATCCTTGGGTATCCAGTCTTCACAGAGCCATTTATACTGGAGACAGACGCTAGCTTCCATGGCCTCGGTGCAGTGCTGTCACAGAAACAAGGTGACAAAGTAGTAGTTCTAGCCTATGCAAGTAGAGGGCTCAAGCCTCATGAAAAGAATATGGAAAACTACAGCAGCATGAAGTTGGAACTGCTTGCCTTAAAGTGGGCAATCACTGAGAAGTTTAGAGATCTGCTTATTGGAGCTGAGTTTGTGGTGTGGACAGATAACAATCCACTAAGTTATCTCCAAACATCTACTAAACTGGGAGCAACAGAGACACGATGGATGGCTGAACTGTCACCTTTCAGATTCAAAGTGAAGTATAGAAGCGGTAAATGCAATCAGAATGCAGACTCACTCAGTCGTAAGACTCAGCATGGAACAGAACCGCAGACGGTGAGGTTTGAACAGATTCTTGCAAAACGATTGGAAAAAACACCCAGACAGACATCCTTGATCCCCCCTGAGCTGGTCCAGAAAGTCTATGATAATACCGACCAGGTATGGTTACGAGAAATTGGCTGCAAATCTGCAAACACCAGGCCTTCATCAACATCCACCTTTCCATCGTTCAACCAGATCGAACTGATTCGGCTGCAACAAAGTGACCCCATATTCAAAAGGGTGTGGCACTTCTGGAATAAAGGAACGGAGCCTGAACATCACACTTTGAAACAAGAGACACCATTAGTACGGAGAGTAGCAAGAGATTGGAAGAAGCTCCACGAGGCCAATGGTCTGTTGTACAGACGAGTAATCCTGGCAGGGCATGAAACTTTACAACTATGCCTACCTGAGGCCCTGAAAGAGACAGTCCTAGAATCCCTCCATGACAAGGTTGGGCACCAGTCACCAGAAAAGACCATTCAACTCGTCCAAAAACGTTGTTTCTGGCCAGGAATGGTGGCTGACATTACAGACTATTGTCAGAAATGCCAGAGGTGCTCATTGGCTAAAGCCGGAAAAAGAGTGCGAACGAAGATGGGTACCCTCACTGCAAAGAAGCCCTTAGAAGTATTGGCGATGGACTTCACCATGTTGGAAAAGAGTTCCAGTGGCTATGAAAATGTCTTAGTACTTACAGACATTTTTACAAAATTCACTCAGGCGATACCAACCAAAGATCAGAGAGCAGAGACGGTGGCAAAGGTTCTTGTTAAGGAGTGGTTTGTTAAGTTTGGAGTGCCGCTCAGACTGCACAGTGACCAAGGGAGAAACTTTGAGAGCAGTGTCATTCGACATTTGTGCCAGCTGTACGGTATTCACAAATCCAGAACAACGCCGTACCATCCAGAGGGGAATGCTCAGTGTGAACGTTTCAACCGCACTTTGCATGACCGATTACGAACCCTGTCGGCCGACAACAAGAGGTCCTGGCCAAGTCATCTGCCGGAGCTTATCTATGCTTATAATGCAACCCCTCACTCCACCACAGGGTATGCACCACATTATCTGTTCTTTGGACGGGAACCTACCCTCCCCGTTGATCATCTACTGGGCACAGAGATAGGAGATTCTTGGGTAGAAAGTCACCAGTCAAGGTTGAACAGGGCATTTGAGGCGGCCACTGCCAAGACCAACAGTGAGATGTTGAGGAGAAAGCAGAGACTGGATAATCTGGCCCAGTCTGACACAGATCTACAACTTGGTACCAGAGTGTTTACCAGGAAACGTCACCAGGGTAGACACAAAATACAAGATGCCTGGGATGACATCCCACACAAAGTGATCAGCCGACCAGACCCTGATGGCCCAGTCTATGTAGTAGAACCTCTAGTTGGAGATGGGCCTATTAAAACTCTAAACCGTCGTGATCTGCTAGATACAAAGAAACTGGTAGTCGATGTCCCTTCCCCAACTACGGTCAACCACGAGCCACCACATAGTGATTCCGGTGAAGTGAACAATGATGACAGTGGTGATGGAGAAATTGTCATAGAATACCGTCTGAAGCCCGAAGAGAGAGCCCGGATGATAGAAGACCCTGGTGATGACAATCACGCAGACTTTGATAAGCAGGGGGATGCTAATAGCCCGGAGCCTTGTGAACAACAACCTGGTGTTAATGATGACATTGAAGTCGTACCACGCAGAAGTTCGAGACTAAATGCAGGGCAGCACCCCAACCCTCACAACTTACCTTGTTCTGTGGCTCAAGAGGAGATAGGTTTTGCTATAGATGTAGATAGAGCAATGCTTGACAAAATATGTGAGACCCAGTTACTCATTGCACGTATGTTGTCTAGCCGACAAAGTAAAGAATAGCTTGAAGGATTTGCACTAGCTAGGGCCGCTGAGTATTTATTTTTAGTTCGACACAAAACTGTTCTTGTGACATGTATACTTTTGATGTGATGTTTTGCCTTTCGGGCGTCCTCGAAGTGGTGAGGCTGTTGTATTGATATATTTATTTTCTTTTTGTACTTTTCTGAAAACTCTGTATCCGTATTTTCCTTACTTAAATTGTTTCAAAACCTGTTATTCAACCTTTTAGTAATTCCAGCTATTGTCAGGGACGACAATACTAAAGGAGGGGGTGTGTGTGACAGGCACAGAATGTTAGATTGTAAAAACCGCCCTCTATTTAGTACCAAGTTGAATGTGCTGATGGGATTTGGGGAACTTCAACCTCGGAAAAAAAGCTAAATCTCATTGTATTCTTACAACAACACATGTGCTAAACAAATCGTAAACATTTATCTCTAACTATTTTGCCGTATCCTGCTCTTCTAAGGGGTACATTTTAATGAAGATGATCACCTGGTAACAAGCTGTGTATTCAGAACGACTTGATCATCTAGTTTTAAGGAGTTTGAAGAGGGGTAAGCTTATTTATCATTGCCATGCTTTTATGCAGGGATTCCTTGTACAGCAGTATTTACATGTATTGCAAAGTTAGGCTCATTATATATGTACCTGTAGTCATTTACTTTCATTTTCATGCTTGTTTCACGGTATCTTGGCTATTGCAAGTAGAATAGCTACAGTATTTGATACAGCTGTGGTTCAAGTTTTCATTATAATTATTAGTGATTTAGTTAAGGTGGATTACAAGACAATCAAGTTGTTAACGTATATAATTAAGGGAGTGAGAGCAAAACTCATCATGAGACCTCTCATAGAACCTTAAGCTTGGAGCAAAGCCGTGTGGGGGGTTCCTTATGAGAGAGTTGTTATTAACCTACAGGCAGATAGGCATTATTATTTCTCCTTGAGTCGGTAATGCTAGTCTTTATTAGATAATTTGCCCATTCTATGGTGTATAAGTGATAGGTTACTCTGGAGGTGGCATGCCTGGTAGCCCTATTTGGGTCCCTCAGGAGTTGTCGTCAGGTCACTAGAGTGCGTGCGGTATAATCTTAGTTGTCGGGTGCTCAGTGTGTATACCTAGTTGGCCGTGATTAAACCTTAGATTACTCTGGGTTCATAGTCGATTCATAAGCTTCATATGGAGTTCACGGGTATGACATACATGTAGGTAATGACAGTAGGAGCTTTCTACTAGGACCTTTGACTCCATTGTAATTAACGTATGGTATTCCGTCCCATTTTGCATTTCATATTCTTTTTCATTCCTTTAACATAAGCTATTTTTCTATTTTTGCTTATGGTCGTGTTTCATCTTTTCATTTCTTAATAGGAGTTTGTTCGGGGAACAAAGTCAAGTTCCACAATAAAGATCACAGCACCACAGATGGCGTCTTAGACTATTCTTTGTACTCCACCTGTTACATATGGATATGATTTACTGAACTTCATGTATACTGTACCAGCTTCCCCAATCAAAAGTACCCATACATATATATACAACTCCCTAACAACAATCACAAACCCAAAGATAATGCTTTGATATTGTATAAACAAACAAAGTTTTACTCTGAAAGGCAGGTACACAGATAAGAAAAGTAGTTATACTAAATCTGATTAAATGCGATTCTCTGTGCGTGCCAAGATGATGGTTATGATAAAGGTGTATTAAGCCATACCAGTCACATTTGATAAGATAAGAGTTTTGTGATATTTCAGATCACTGCAGTATTGGATTACGTATTTATATATGATACCCTGCAGGTTAAAATCGAGAAAAGTGCTTTATATATTAGAAACACTGACTGCTAAACGTAAGAGGGCCTGACATTTTTATCCTTGCAGGATCTCCTGTACAGGCAAGATCTACTACAAAGTCGGGATCTACTTCAAAGGTAGGATCACCTTTAAAGGCATTGAAGACTCGCCCCAAACCGTGTGCGGCCATCTGAAAAAGTTAACTTTCCGTTGCTTGCAAGTGACGTTTTGTTCGTGTCGCTACAAAATGCAGACAGTAAAGTAATGAAACGTGATACCTTGTTATCTTTAGCTGGACTTGAGATGTCCATCGCTGTATTGTTTGTACACTGTGCTGTGGGTATTGACCGCAGCTGTATGTACTGACTGTACACTAGTGTCTAGTAATTACCGATGGTAGCAAGCTGTGTGTGTGTATTTTCTGGGATCGATGGTGGTGTCTAACAATTCTGTTACACCTCATTCGAAACTAGGTCAGATTACCAGCATTTTAAGTCGGGACCTCCTTCGAAGGCAAACTCTTTGCATGAGCTCAGTTTGTCTTTGACGAATATCCTGCAATGATTGAAACGTCAGGGCCTCTAACTGACACAGTACATTATCCTACACAGGACTTTTTCTGGTATATAAGCAGTTTGTAAACACATTTTGTTTTCCCTCTCCCATATAACACTGGTAAATGTGGTTTTAATGTTACAATGTATATCACGTCCAAATAAATTTATCTCAAGACTCAAATACCATCCTATTCTTAGTTTTTGTTTGTTTGCCAAAAGCAACTCTGAATCATCAGTTAAGTGCGATCAAGATAAGGAACTTATTTTGGAAAAGTTATAAAGGGTAAACTGTTAATGTTACTTTGACTTATCTGACTATCTGATATGATATCTAAATTATCAGAGATATGCATGTTTACAGGAATCAATCACAGAGATAATAACAATACATCATTATATGCCTGTTATTTGTTAAAATGAGCATGCATGCATTTAAAATATTCTAAAACACCATGTATATGTACCACACTTTAAAAACAAAAATCAACATAAGATTGTCTTTTACAGAAATGGAATTTTACATGCAAAGATAGGATTTTAAGGGAGAAGTAGATTTACACAGTTTTGATACCGGAGGGACCTGTCACAGTGTTAAAAGGTTACCAGGACATTTAACATTCTAGGCTCGGTATGTACAGTAGAACAAGGGTGCTAAGGTTGTGATTTACAGTTTTGATACCAGCATAATATTCTAAGTTTGTACACTTATAGCACTGAAGTAGCATGACTGATTTATATACCCCCTAAAAGTGTAATCAATTACATGCTAGCATACATAGCAAAGCGGTGATCTCATGCTATATATATACTGTGCTGTTCTTCTGTAACAAAAATCCATGAGTTTTACCTTTAATGCACCTAAAGTACAGTAACTTGACATACAAGTTTTTCTTTGCAACTTTTTGTTCCTGGTAGTGTGTTATGTACTAAATTCTCTATCCTGTACTGATATTCCTGAGGCTTTATATCATGGCTAACCTTAATGAAAGGGTAAACAGTTAACGAGGTAAATGGCATGTCTGTGAGAAAATGATTTTCCAGCCAAAAAAACCACCTATTTCTTTCCAAGAATCAATGTTAGAGAACAAAGATATTGGTGTCTGCTTAACAGTCAACTCCCCCATAATTTAAGTACCCTTAAATTTTCTTGTAGTTCAGTAAATCCAAGGGTTCAGATATTTATAAATCGGTTCGATCTGGAACACTATTGATGTGGTGATCATCACATGAAAACATCCATAAATATTCCTTATTACGCCAAACATCGTTATGATGACTGTACATAACAACCCCCAATTCAAGGAATAAATTCTGAACAGGTCAATGAGGTCAATCTGAAAGGTTCCTAACCAGGGCCACCAGGAACCAATATGCATAAATGTCAGATTCCTCCAGGCTTCAGCCATTAAGCAGAGCTTCTTTTCCCCTCTATCAACATAAATCATCAGCTAGGGTTTGTTTCCAGCCACTGCACATGAAGGATATACAATACATATCCCTACAATTGTACATATTGTAAATCACCTTCTGTCCCCTAAATAAACCATCAGCTAAGGTTTGTTTCCAGCCACTGCACATGAAGGATATACAATACATATCCCTACAATTGTACATATTGTAAATCACCTTCTAATCCCTACTGTACATACACCATCAGCTAGGGTTGTTTCCAGCCATTGCACATGAAGGATATATACCAATACATATCCCTACAATCACCTTCCATCCATTCTATAGCTGTATCCTTCTTTGCATAGGAACCTATACGTGTACACTTTGCATAGGAAGATTTTCAACATGTCATGAATCGAATACAAAACTATTAAGATAACTGTGATCCTTTAACAGCTACCATGAAATGTTGTATTATTAGATTTGCCGGAGGTGTGCAGTCAAAGCAATTCTTGTGACTCATTTGTCATGCCTATAACTTAATCGACTTGGAACAGGATTTATCGTGGAATGGTAAATTCGGTGTCATTAGCAAATAAACAACTGAATGCATTAAGGCACGTCACTAAAGTAAACGAGAAAAAGAAGCAGTCCCAAAACTGACCTACAGATGCAACATTAACGACGGAAGAGTAGACTCCTGATAGACTTGGAATGTGAGCGGTGATATTGTGTTGGGTGCAAAAGTTCTTCAAACTTTTATGGTTCGTATTTTCGGCATATGTATCTGGACATTTCTTACACCTAGAGTACAAACTGAGAAGTACTGACACACCCACACACAATAACCACTGATAGCTCATCTGGCACCTGTACAAAAACACTTGTGCAAACATACAACGAAAGCTAAAAGACAAAACATGGACAAAATTCAAAGGATAATATACATACTGTATATGCAGTGTTTGCCTTACCTTGCCAATGAATGGTACTAAATGGTGTTCACACATCGAAAACATCTCAATGTCCTTCACCACCACCATCTCGTCGTGATCTTCATCAAATATTGCATCATTCAGTACATCTGTAAAAAGTAGAAAAACCCCCCAAAAATATGAACGAAAAAACAAACGTGAATTATGATGTTTTACAAGGCTCAAAAGTCACAGGCTATCAGACTCTCTTGACCTATTTAAACTGGATCTTCTGTGGAATTGAAATTTCTGTTTTGTCCATTCTGAACTTTGGTTTGTATCTGATCTTTGATTGGTTTTGTAACAACTTTGTTAAATAATACTGTAGCTGCACTTTAGAGGTGACTATTTCAAAGCGCTTCCCCTTCTCTCGGTATTTGTTGAGAGAGTTGTCAGATGCCGAGGTACACTTTCATCTGTTGTACGGGGATGCTAAGTGGCGGTCTCTGGGAAAGGAATGGGTGTGACAATTTAATACTCGCCTGCCTAATACTTCTCTGAGCAATCATGAAATAAAATAAAAGGCTTGATGTATTAAGCCAATGTTCATCCACATTCATCATATGGATAGGGCTTCAAATTACCTTATCTGTTAGCTCCTTTTTTACCCTTGGGATGAGGCGGTTGTGGGGGGGGGGGCTTCTAGCTTTCTACTGATAAACACATCTCTACATCAATTTTTTCTAATTTTTCTTAAAATATACTGGCTTTTTATGCTCTTCTAACTTTTCAAACAAGATCCTTCAGAAAAAATAAGCATTGTTTCGATGGCCATAACTGACTACCTATCCGTGTCTATCTTGTTCTAGATAATTTTATCAAGTTTCTTATCAAATCCCAAACTAGTTTATAGAAAATCTGCGTTTGGTGTCCCATTTGCATGTGGAACACCTAACCTTATTTTGAACAATCACCATTTCCATGAATAATTGTTTAAACTTTTAACATGATTTTCCATACATAATTGAATATTATGACTGTTTGTTGTTAGGCTTTAAAATTCAAAATTTTGTTAAAACATCACAAGTTATTTGGTCCCATTTTTTACGGAAATACCCAAATATATATATATTTATATATATATATATATATATATATATATATATATATATATATATATATATATATATATATATACATATATATATATATATATATATATATATATATATAAATAAATCTATAAATTAAACAGGCTTTCAGCTCTCTTCTTTTAACCAGACTATTTACCATTCTTCTAATGCTACTTCTTTTTTTCTTTGTCCTTCAAGTTCTATTGATCTCTCTGAATGGAATGAACAGTCAATTTACAAGTTTCTGTGGTTACGATTTAAGGTTGGTGAATTCCCACAAACATGATCCCTGCAGGATATTAAACCTGGGAGTTGCCAGCAACCACACTGGTATAATGGAAAGGTTATGACTTCCTTCAAATGTGGAGACACTCCTTCTATTGTACATAGGTGTTACAAATTAATATTATATTCAACTGTTATTCAATATATGAAATCATAAACATGGCAAATTTCCAATCGTTTCAAAGATAGACATCACAAGCTATTTTCAATTAAACCTGCTTTTTCACTAATCAAACCTATACAGGTCCTTATTGTCATCAGATTGAAGTGAGCTACCAGTCTCTCCCATTTTATTGATGCATGAAAATCATCAAAAGATGAGGGTTCATATTCTGAGTTGATATTTAATTTGCTGACAATGTTAAAATGTACGAACGTAAAATTGGAGAAGAAAAAAAATCACTGGAATTGACAAAGTAAAAGGGTACATGTATAGAGATACCTTGAAATATTTCCATGCCAACACACAGCATTGATAGTAAATATAATATTGAGTATATATAAATATTGAATATAACTGTACATACAGTAGGTAATCGTGTCTGTGTTTACAAAATAAACTGGGCGGGAACTAAAGAAAACAATTTGGTATTAATGCTAATTACAGTATTATGAATCATCTTATTAAGAGATTGGTTGTTATGAGTACAGCCAGACACGGTAGAACGAGGGTGCTAAGGTTGTTGGGAGACAGGTAAGCGAAAAGCGAAGTAAAGTAAATTAACATTCAGGAAGAACATGACTAACCTTTCTTCAACCCCCCCCCTCCCTTACCATCTCCCCTTTTTTGCCCCCTTTGACACCCCTCTTCTCACAGCTCTCTTCCACTCCTTTTTTTTCTACACACCTTTCTGTCTTTGTCCTTCTCCAGAATATTCCCTACCCTCTTCCCTTAGTCCTCTCTTTGTCTCTTTACAGTTTATCTCCTACCTCTCCTCTTTCCCCTGTTGGTTTCTTTCTTCTCTCCACCCCTTGTCAACTAATCCTCTTACATCTATCTCTTTTGTGTTAATCCTGCTCATTAACCTGTGTGTATTCTGTGCGTGTATTTGTCCCTTCTGTTACTGTAACTTGTCATTCAGCCTCTGAACAAGATCCTGCTAGGATCGAAACCTCAGGCCCTTTTACTTTTACACATTGAATTAAATTATACTAGAATTGCCAAAACAACTTATCAGTTCTGGTATTTATGAGCAATGATAATAAATACCAATATCCATTCTATTTATAAAGCACTATCCTGATCGTACCCTGTACCTAACCTCCATTACTGTCAAATATGATGACGTCTAACGCTGCGTCCACCATAAATCCCGTAAAACTACACACTGCCCACTTTCTCCACCAGCTTATTAAAGGGATATGAATGCATACATTTACAATTGCATCAGTTGAACAAAGACAGTAAGTACAACTATACTGTAACTATAGTATAAAGCTGTACCAGAGCAATTATTTGTTGGTACGAACTGAATGATGTTAAGTTATGTAATTTTAATGTTATAATGTATCCTTTTAATGGATATCTTGACGTAATGTGACATGAACATATACATGCAAGAATTTACTTTAATAGACAGTAGAGTCTATTATAAAAATTTACTTAAATGCACATACATGTATGATGTATTTCAGGGGACAAAGTGCTTGAAACTGTAACATTGTACAGTTTTCTAGTGGCACTCTGAAAAAGCCTACATATAGCTTTTGCAACAGATTGGATATATATTTTACAAATGAATGATTTTAATGGAAATTAATGCTCTTAAGGAACAAATCATTTGACATAACAATGCTGGGGGTTCCTTTTGACACATTGCACACAAGTGAACAATTAATGTGAACAATTGACAAGAACAATTAACGAGGATAAACAATTAACGCACATATGTGAGTTCTGATTGGAATCTACAGATTGCAGACAGAGCTACAGTACAAGTATTTTGATTGTGTATGACACACGTTTCAGAAAGTGTGAAATCCCTATAACAGTAATTTTGCAACAACCTTCTCCAACAGACTCTTAAAACATACAAACAAATAATGGATAAGTCTTTTAGACAGCCCGAAAGTTGTGCTACATTCTCAAAACTCTAAGTATGTGTCATAGGAATGCAATCATTCTTCAAACAAGATTGTGGCCTGTATTTATACTGCAACTTTACAGATTATAATAGTGCAGGATGCAAACCTGGCTGAAACACTGTGACAGCATTATTACAGTATAATATATGCAAGTGAATGACCTAATATTGAAATTTATCTTTCTCAGGGCAGACCCTGACATGACTCGCACATCCGTCTCTCCGAGAGTCGTACGACAGCTCCTTCAACAGGTTGAAGGCACTAATCATTCTAGTTTAAACTGTATCTTATAACAAGCCCACACATATCAGTCACTGATATTCCAACTTACGTAAGCAGAACCAGTCAAAGTTTGACGATGCATAAATCAATAACTTCTGCTACTCAATATCAACCTAACGAGGATACTATCCCGGGGCGCTTAATTAAAATTGCTTGGGATGCAACAAGTTGAGCTCGCAGCCGTATAATCTCTCTTTCCTCAGAATTACAAAAAAACTTTCTTCTCATTACAGAGAACAAAAGGAATCTTTGAGGGGGACAAAAAAAGGAGACAAATCTATGGCAAATTGGTTTTGCCGACAGCTGTACTGGGCCAAGAGGTGGTAGTAAAGAAATGGATCTTTAGCTATGAGCGGATATTGAATGTTTGCACAACTAACGCGGGGTGGTTCGGTTTCTTCCGTTGAATTCCGTACGCGGGATAATAAATGAATTTGCGTAGGTGAAAGGCTAACATATGATCATCTAGACTTAAAACAAATAGACTGACTTGATGCCTTTATGCTTCGTTAAAATCTAGCACAATTCATTAAAACGAATTGTGACGACAAATGATCTAGCTGTTCTACCTTTTTCCTGTAATTAAAACCAGGCTTGTCGTTAAATATCTAGTCTGAAAGCAGCTATTTGAGGTTGCTTGTATTCTAGCTGGTTCAAAATTTCCGGTAATTTCAACATGTCTGTTGATATCACTTCAAATAGGATGGCATCATGGCAAGCCATCTAGAACCTTCCACCCCCTCCTCCCCCCCTACCTGTCTCTCGTTACAGTTTCTCAACAACTGATCACTAATTACTAATGAGGTAGTTAAGTCATTCCATTTAATTCTCATGATTTCATTGCCCAATATACTTACATAGAGTATAAATGTATTATCTGGTATTTCAGCACACTGTATCTATTAAAGTGGCTTACAGTATATTGGCTCCATATAGGCTTAATTAAAAAAAAAAGAAAAAAAAAAAAGACCAGTCTGATAACACCTCCAAAAGCGTATTCTCATATGGTAGACAATTTATCTGATATGGTATTTAGTTTATCTCAAAAATACTACACAAATAATTAATTTCATGTATTCGCATTCCTTTCATCTCAATCTTTCTTTATTGAACACGCCCACTTTCAAACATACTGGCATACATTCTACAGAAAAATGAATGTTGACTGGGTATATAATGATTCCATTCAATCATAAAATAATATTTAGTTGCTTGGACAAACATATCCATTCTTTAACCAATCGATTACCACCGTGTTCACATAGAATAATGTGCCTGCCACAAAATAATCACAAGGTTAAGCCCCACCCACTCATTAATATGCATGACATGATGACAGCCCTATCTAAACATCTACAGCACTGACCATGTCCAACATATATACCAAGTATGACATCAATCACATATTTCCGTCTTGAAATACTGTGTTTAGAAACTAGGGCATCACATACACACACAAATGCCCACAGACACATATACACTGTATACGCCAACTTGACTGCATAGGTTCAGATGGATGCCAAAGCACTGGAACCAAAAAAGTTAACTTATTTAGAATAAAACAAAAACTTTATAAATATAAGCAAAGTGGACAAGGAATCCGTTCTAAGAGGAGTGCCATTCTTTTGTCCGATATAACCTTGTAATAATTCCAAGGAAACAAAGTTATCACACAGGTTGAAATTGTCCCCTTCTGTTATGGTTGTGGTGAAAGATCACACCTTTCCACTACCTCTTGTCAATGAGAGATATTCCTCATCAAAACTATAGTGGTTTAACTGATATTCCTCTAGCTCCCCCCCAAAAAACAGAGATATATTTCAAAATTTGGTAAGTCTACACTTGGAGGGGAAAGCTTTATTAAAATAGGTTAGAAGTGTATCATATGACACTACTGTAAGCCTACAGAACTCAAAGAATTTCTTGATAAGGGAATGTATATTATACAGCAGGTACATCTACTTGTACGTATGTTTTTTTTTTACCAATCGATTGAGTTTTCCACTAAAATTAGGCCAGCCATCAAGATTGTACGGAGAACGCTCAGGTGGTCACGCAACAGGAGATCTCTGGTTACCTGCTCTTGTCAATTAGAATTGTGTTAACACAGACTGGAGCGGGTGCACTGTCAATGGTAGCACTAAATAGCTAACTGATTTGTAATGATTAATCATGATCTTGTCATGCTTGCATTGAAAGTGCTCTTTCATTCTAACATTGCTCCAGCAACTGTGTGATTTTTACACTAAAAATCACAGCGGTGAGTTATGATGATTTGGACACAAAAAAATTTGCAAAAGGCAGCGAAAATTGCTTTAATATCATGGATAATGTCACACTGAAAAATAAGTGATTTTCGAAATCCCTTCCCTATATTCCTTTTATGACAAACTCAAATGCACTGGCAGATAGGAAAAAGAAAGAAAACCGAACTTCACACATTCTATGATTTTGATCAATGCATACTGTTCGTGGTAACATGCATTAAGGCCAAAACTGCTCTTCTCTCCCTCTCCCACCCAGCTCTGCTATTTTCTGAGTTTTCTCAAGTTTTTAATCAGCCTATCTAGGCTATTGGACAGAGGGTCAAACTGTTTGAGTAACTGGTACCCATTGGCCATAACCACAACTTGAAGAATCTTAGAACTGTATACAGATCAGGTGGACATGGTACAGACCAGCTACTGTACATAGATGCATAACTTAGTTTTATAAGTTACATCAAACACACTGCAGCAGCTCTGCTTTGCACAGTAAGTAACCAAAAAGCAAGTTGAGAAGGGGATCCTTGCAGTGACCATTTACTTGACTTTCTAGCATATTAGAGAGCAAAAAGGGTTTTGTAATTGCTTACCTGATATTGTCTGTTCATAGCCTTTTGTGAAGAACAGCATAGCTTTTGCTGCCCTTTGCGGTGTTTTCTTCAAACCTTGACGATTGGGGTCCTCTCCCACATGTTGGATGATGTCTTTGTAAGCTGACTCCATGAGGGACAATTCTTTGGTCATTACCACTTTTCTGGGAACATTTTGTTTCGAGACCCGTTCATGATCGCGACTTTCACGATCATCTTCCTGAGATTTGGAAAGGTTTTCACCTTTGGATGGAATGGATAGATCTGAAAGCTTATCTGTTATCAAAGGTAAATGGTCACCTTGGGCTGTACCATTTTGCAGAGTACCATTCTGGAGGCTGTGACTGGTGTTAGTACTCTCCATATCACTGCTGCTGGATGGCTGGAAAGACTGAGAGTTTCTTGAAAGAACTGAATGTGTTACAACTGAAGAAAGCTGTCTGCTTGCAGCTGTATCTGAAATGCAAAGCATCATGCAGTTACCTCAGGCTGTAATATTACTTCCAGACAGAAACACACGATGGCCCAGATTGTCAAGATCCACCATGAATATTTAATTATAGTCTCCACTATAGTAGTGCAGTCGACTCATTCTTTTGTAGTCGATTAATCGCATAGCTCTTCTCGCGATTACTGCGATTACATGGTTACAGTTATGACGCCATCACTGTCATTTTAACATTGCAGAAATACATTCAAAACAAATCTTTCCCCATGGTACACTGTCTTTGTTTATGTAACAGTGGTAACCCTTACCGATGGACTTGGTAAAAGGCGACGAGCGCCATCTATTTTACTTTACTACTTTTTATGAGAATCATTTGTTACGACTACTACTACTATTACAACTTTTTGTGAATGGTCTTCTTTCCATTTTGCGGAGCCATTCTTTTACATGACAAGATTATATTATATTCAGGGTAAGCTTTAATTCATGATTGTGTGATAGGATTTAATTGCAGAGTGATGAAGAGTGTATTTGATTTCGAAATTGCTGTCAATTAAGTAACTTAAGTAACTTAGCTGTCACGGTAGATCGCTGTACACCACTGTGCTATCCTAACGCACGTGTGTTGTGGGGCCTTGGCCTTGACATTATAAGATCTTTGTCACAATGTGCGCTACCTCATGTTATTGCTAAGTTGTATACTATTAAGCTTATACTTATCCCTTTCGTCATTATCATAATCAGTGATGGATGATCAAACTTATAATTAGTAACCATGTTTCCTGGAGATTGGTGAAGCTGTAAATTAGTATTAAAATGTAACATCAGACCTCACATCATCATCAGAGAGTTCCATAATCTCCTTAGCAACCCAATTGTTTAAATGAAGTTGTGTCACATGACATGTCACCTGATATATTATTCTTTTTATTTCTAAAGTGATTTGTTTTAATTCTTTTTGTTGAAGTAATTGAGATTGTTGGATTCATTTAGTGCTTTGCTATGACCAACATCTGAGAAAATAATGAAACAATATTCAATTAAGTAAGAACAATACTCAATGTTTATGACTCCTCGTCACTCATGTATTGGTTCTCAGTGCACAATTAATTTACATTAATTATCCATGATAAGTAATTACCTTAATCTTGTATTTATGATCCTTTTGTTTTGTCTTTGCAGGGTTTTTCATTGCTTATTGTTGTTGAATAAATACCATACAGTAGCAACATGAACCTGTGTTTCGGTCATTACAAATTGGCGTAGTCGGCAGGATAATGGAAACCCCAGAATATTAGAGACCAAAACCCCTGAATATAATACAATGTCTGAAGTGGAAGAGATGCGGCTTGAGCTGAAGTCCTTGCGGGATGCACTGGAAAGGGAGAAGCTGGTTTCGATGAAGGCTAAAGCTGACATCGAGGCACTCCAGAAGTTATCTGTTGGGTCTGAAGCTGACTCAGATAAGGAAGGTGATGAAGATGTCCATAGTACCAGTGAGGAGGGTGAAAAGCAGCCATCTGTGGTATACCTCTCACAGGGTCAACGAATTGATCGATTTTGTGACCGACCTACAAAACTAGGAGATCCGTCTGTACAGGAATGGATCAGAGACATAAGGAGTCAACTGGAGGTCCGACGACTAGGACCTAAGGACCAAGCCAGTCTTATTCTCAACCATCTAGGTGGGAAGGCAAGGAAGGAGATAGCAGGAAGAGGGGATGAAGTTCAGAGGGACCCCAGTAAGATTTTTGCTATTTTGAGTAAAGTCTTTGGTGACGGTGACACTCTCTCACAACTACAACAACGTTTCTTCTCTTATAGACAGAGGGATGGTGAAGATCTTGTAGCTTGCTCCTTAGAACTGGTTGATCTCTTTGACCGTATTTGTCAATTAGACTCATCGTTTCAATCATGCAGGGAGAAAAGTTTAAGGGGAAGACTGGCAGAGGCGGCGAAAGATGAGGGGGTACGGAGAGAGTTACGAAGGCTGAACTTGGAGAATCCAAACATGACGTTCTTCGATGCACGAGACCAAGTGATGGAGTGGATTGGGGTACCAAAGAGCCTGACACAAGGAAAATTCACTGTTCATAAACTTGAGGCAGACAGTGAGTACCATCACCTAATTAAACAACAGGGCAAACAGATAAAGGCACAACAACAACAGATTGATGACCTAATTCAAGCTCTGAAGACTAATGCTGAGAAGTCCTCAAGACCCAATTACACTCATGGAGGAAAGCCATCTGGTACTAGACGATGCTACCAGTGTGACTCTAAGTTTCATTTTAAGCGAGATTGTCCTGACAATCTTATGAATAGGCAACCACAGAGTGGGGCAAGCACAGAAACAGTCTCCACAACCACCAAGGAGCCTTTAAACTAGGGAAGCCTGTCGTTGGCAACCAGGAATCGACAGGTTTAGTTTTGAATAACCCTGGTCATGACACTCTTGTAACCAAAGCAGTAGGAGAATGCCCGAAGATTACAGTTCAGTCTGGATCACTGAGTATCAGGTGCCTTCTTGATACAGGTGCCGAGGTTTCTACGATCACTGAGTCGTTTTTCCTAGAGCACATTACCCAGAGTGGCGAGCTGGTAGATGTAAGTGCTTTTCTGAAGATATCTGGTGCTACTGGTGTAAATGTCCCATACATTGGATATGTGGAGTTACCCATTACTGTGTTGGGTTATGTGTTTCCAGGCATGGGTTTCTTGGTAGTCAAAGACTCTTGTGACCCCCAGTTTGTAGAAAAGAAGAGGATGGTGCCTGGTGTTCTTGGATGTAATATTTTCAGAGCAATGCAGAGGTTGCTGGAGAACAAATGGGGAAGTGATTTTCAAGATAAACTTGTTCTGGAATCTGGCACCATAGAAGACCAGAGGTTGGCTCATGTTATTGCTGCCTTTCAGGATAAGGAGGAAGATTTGAATAACCGAGGTGTGGATCATAGTATTGCTCGTGTATGTGCTGAAAAATTGGTACTGGTGGCTGCAAACACCATTACGTCCATACAGGTATCAGTCCAACCCTCGACTGGTTCAAAACCATATGTTGCCATGATTGCACAGTTGAATGCTGAGGACAGGACACACCTACCCACTGGCTTGCAGGTTGCACCAACACTTGTTTCCGTTGATCGAAGTGGTGTTGCTCCGTTGCAGGTAGCTAATTTTTCGAATCATGACATTTATCTCCAACCAAGGGCTCCTGTTGGGATTGCTGAAGGTGCATCATTAGGGTCGATGGTCCAGGTGAAACAAGTTGATGTCAATGAAATACAAGTGCAGACAGTTGATGCGAATGAACTCCAGACTGTATCAGAACCACCTGAACAAGTATCAACAAGGGCTATTCCACTGGAATCCAAGATGACTATTGGTGACAAGTTAAATGTATCTCGAAGGGAGGAGCTAAGAGCTCTGCTCCATAGGTATGATGATGTTTTCAGCCAGCACGAGGACGACCTTGGCTTCTGCGATAAGGTGGAACACCGCATTATCCTACTGGACGATAAACCAGTTAAGGTACCACATAGGAGAATTCCACCTCACAGATGGAAGGAAGTTCGTGACCACCTGCAACAACTTTTGTCTCGACAGATTATCAGAGAATCGTCTAGCCCATATGCGTCACCAGTGGTGCTAGTTCGAAAGAAGGATAACAGCCTGAGAATGTGCGTAGACTACAGAGCTCTCAACGCAAAGACACACCGTGATGCTTACCCCATTCCCAGAATTGAAGAAGCCTTAGATGCACTTAAAGGAGCTAACTACTTCTGCAGTCTTGATTTAGCTCACGGTTACCACCAGGTCCCGGTTTCTGAGAGTGATATAGAAAAGACCGCTTTCCGAGTTGGTACAGGAGGTCTCTACGAGTTCACACGAATGCCGTTTGGACTAACAAACGCCCCAGCGACATTCATGCGATTGATGGATAAAGTTTTTGGTGATGAGAACTTCCAAACAGTCCTTATCTATTTGGACGATATTTTAGTATTTGGGCGAACTTTCCAGGAAACACAACAACGTTTAGAGATGGTTCTGAGTAGGCTGCGATCATACAATTTGAAAGTCAAGCCAGAGAAGTGTTACTTGTATGAGGAACGATTGAGATACCTTGGCCATATTGTTAGCAAGGATGGTATTCTCCCTGATCCTGAGAAAACGAGAGCCATTCAGAATTGGAAAAGACCTGAAACTGAAAGAGAGTTGCGGAGCTTTATGGGGCTCGCAAGTTATTACCGACGTTTTGTTGCAAACTTTTCCAAGATAGCAGCACCCCTCCATGCTCTGACAGGTGGCCAGAGATGTAAAGCAAAACGTCCTCACAACCCAACCAGATCAGTTGCAGACAGATGGGAGGCAAAACATGAGGAAGCTTTCCTTGAGCTGAAATCAAAGCTTACCACCGCACCGGTATTGGGCTACCCTGACTTTCAGCGCCCATACATTCTTGAAGTAGACGCAAGCTTACTTGGTTTCGGAGCAGTACTCTCCCAACAACAGGAGACTGGACGAGTTGTTATAGCTTATGCAAGCCGAGGACTGAAGCTCGATGAGAAGCAGATGAGTAACTACAGTAGTATGAAGCTTGAACTGATGGCGCTTCACTGGGCCATCACAGTGAAGTTCAGAGATTTACTGCTGGGGGCAGAATTTGTCGTATACACTGACAATAACCCATTGAGCTATTTAAAGACATCTGCCAAGTTGGGGGCAGTGGAAACACGTTGGGCAGCTGAGTTGTCCCAGTTCCATTTTGACATTGCATACCGATCAGGGAAGTCCAATGTGAATGCTGACTCATTGAGCAGAAAGGAATTCCATGGCGAAGAACCCGTCTCTGCTCGATTTGGGGAAATTGTTGCTGTTGCTGGTGACCTTCACACAATGTCCACTTCGGGCATAACTCTTCCAAATGAGGTGAAAGAAAGGATACAGGAACGTACCCAGGAGGTGTGGCAGCAAGAATTACATAGTCTGCCAGAGAGAGTTCAACCATCGTCCACCTTTCCTCTACCCTCCATGTCCACTGAAGGGATAGCTCGACTGCAGTCTACTGATCCAGTTGTAAGTAGATTACGACATTACTGGGATCTGAAACAGAAACCAACTATCTGTAAACTAATGAAGGAATCCAGAGAAGCACGGAAATTGCTTCGAGAATGGGAGCGTATATCAGAGAAAGATGGTATACTGTACCGTACAATCACTTTAAAGGGACAGAGGGTACAGCAGATTTGCCTACCATTGCAACTAAAAGATACCGTCCTCAACTGTGTTCACGACCAGACTGGTCACCAGGGATCAGAGAAAACGTTTAAATTGGCAAGGTTAAGATGTCATTGGATTGGCATGGCTAATGACATCGTGGAGTACTGCAGGAGATGTCCGAGGTGTACACTTGCCAAAAGTGGACCAAAGATCAAGACATCCATGGGTTCAGTGGTTGCCAAAAGGCCACTGGAAATTGTAGCAATTGACTTTACAATGCTAGAGCCCAGTTGTGGAGGTGTAGAAAATGTGCTAGTCCTTACAGACGTGTTTACAAAATTTACGCAGGCTGTTCCTACAAGAGATCAGAAAGCATCAACAGTAGCTCAGGTTCTATTCAGAGAGTGGTTCATCAAGTTTGGTATCCCAGAGAGAATCCACAGCGACCAAGGTCGGAACTTCGAGAGCCGATTAGTCCAGGAGTTGTGTAATTTGTACAACATCAAGAAAACACACACCACCCCCTACCACCCGGAGGGCAATGCACAATGCGAACGTTTTAACAGGACAATGCATGACCGCTTGAGGACATTGTCTATGGATAAGAAGAGAAAATGGCATAAGTATCTTCCTGAATTGGTGTATGCATATAATATAACACCACATACCACCACTGGATACTCCCCTCATTATCTATTTTTTGGAAGAGAACCAACATTACCCATTGATCATTTGTTGGGTATTGAGAGTGACGAGACGTGGATGGCAGATCACCATCAGAGGCTAAGGACAGCTCTTGATATTGCTGCATCCAATATTGAGAAGGAAGCACAACGACGTCAGGAAAAACATGGCCAGCCAGCTCCCAATACTAGTTTACCAATTGGCGCCAGAGTATATACCAGGAACAGGAAAGTAAAGGGTAGAAACAAGATACAAGATTTCTGGGACGATATCCCACATAAAGTTATTTACCGTCCCTATCCTGATGGTAACGTGTATGTTATTGAACCCCTTAACGGAAATGGCACAACAAAGACATTGCACCGAAGAGACATACTTGATTCAAAGGAATTGGTTCAAACTTTGGAACCTGCAGGGCCAAGTGAGGAAGTACCTGCTGTTGAAGCCCTAAGCCAGAACTCAGATGACGAAGTAATCGACTCAGCTTGGTGGGTAGAGAATGTCAACCCCGACGCCCGACAGCCTTGCAGCCGTAACGATAGCAATAAGTCAATTGAAATTGCTACAGCGCCGATGCCCGATGCTGATGAAACTAACACTACAGCAGACGTAGACCATGAAGTTCCCAGTGACTCTGTTGATATGAACTCATACGTAAACGAAAAGGATTTAGGGAACAACACCTTGAGGCGTTCATCCCGAAGTAATGCTGGTGTGCACTCGAACCCTAGTAAACTTCCCAGGTCTGCAATTCAGCAAGAGGTTCGAACTAGTTTTGTTGACCCAACTGTTTTAGCTAATATATCTCAAACTCAGCTCCTGTTGGCACAGATGCTTGCCAAGTGTTAGTGTTGATTCCTACAGTTATATGCTTCTGTGTGTTCGTTAGATTTAGGTTGGTTTGGAAAGAATTCTTTTCAATTTAATTTTATTGTATATATGTTGTTGTCGCCACTCAAGCGCTGCGTAGATGTTTTAGCAAATGTATATGTATTCAACCTTCCAGGTAATGCCTATACTTAGCAGAGCTTCGTCTATCACATTCCGCATGCAGCATTGTGCAGAATAATTCATTCGGATTATGTATTATTGCTGGGATATATTTCAAGATTTGCATGTAACTGTATTATCTCGATCAGTGGTAGTCAGTCTATCTTGTCATTTTGTAACATTTGCTCATTGGTACTCAGTTTAAGAAAGGGTTAGCAATTGCAATTATGTATTTTGTCTTGAAATACTTGGTTAGAGTACATGAGAGTGTTGAAATGTAGAATGATATGTTACAACCAATCTTATAGTTTTAAGTCACACCGACTACCATATGTATTGGACTTACTGGACAGCTTACTGAAGCAGGTTAGAAAGGCTTGCTTGTTTTTTTTGTAAATATGTTGAAGTTTTATTTTTCTTGTTCTTCTGATTCTTCTGATTAATGTCTTGTTCTTCTGATTAATGTCAGGGACGACATTGTTTAAAGGAAGGGGAGGTGTAACAGTGGTAACCCTTACCGATGGACTTGGTAAAAGGCGACGAGCGCCATCTATTTTACTTTACTACTTTTTATGAGAATCATTTGTTACGACTACTACTACTATTACAACTTTTTGTGAATGGTCTTCTTTCCATTTTGCGGAGCCATTCTTTTACATGACAAGATTATATTATATTCAGGGTAAGCTTTAATTCATGATTGTTTGATAGGATTTAATTGCAGAGTGATGAAGAGTGTATTTGATTTCGAAATTGCTGTCAATTAAGTAACTTAAGTAACTTAGCTGTCACGGTAGATCGCTGTACACCACCGTGCTATCCTAACGCACGTGTGTTGTGGGGCCTTGGCCTTGACATTATAAGATCTTTGTCACAATGTGCGCTACCTCATGTTATTGCTAAGTTGTATACTATTAAGCTTATACTTATCCCTTTCGTCATTATCATAATCAGTGATGGATGATCAAACTTATAATTAGTAACCATGTTTCCTGGAGATTGGTGAAGCTGTAAATTAGTATTAAAATGTAACATCAGACCTCACATCATCATCAGAGAGTTCCATAATCTCCTTAGCAACCCAATTGTTTAAATGAAGTTGGTCACATGACATGTCACCTGATATATTATTCTTTTTATTTCTAAAGTGATTTGTTTTAATTCTTTTTGTTGAAGTAATTGAGATTGTTGGATTCATTTAGTGCTTTGCTATGACCAACATCTGAGAAAATAATGAAACAATATTCAATTAAGTAAGAACAATACTCAATGTTTATGACTCCTCGTCACTCATGTATTGGTTCTCAGTGCACAATTAATTTACATTAATTATCCATGATAAGTAATTACCTTAATCTTGTATTTATGATCCTTTTGTTTTGTCTTTGCAGGGTTTTTCATTGCTTATTGTTGTTGAATAAATACCATACAGTAGCAACATGAACCTGTGTTTCGGTCATTACATTTATATTTTCTTTCATGTCTTAACGTGTGGTGTCTAAATCATATTAAAACTTCTACCAAACAAAATCTGTGCACAACTTTCAATCTACGACGTTAATATCCTTCATAGTAAATCAAAAACTTTTGAATGAATCTACGAGGCTACTACAACTACTAGCACTAATAATTTAGCAAACGTTTAAAACAATGAATATAACACCTTGCAGCGGTGTGATGATTAGTATGCAAGAGTTTTCTGTAGGAGGACGTTCAACGATCTAGGCTAGCAAACTACATCTAGACCAATCTTGAAATCTTTGACCTTTCTTGGAGCATGTATGAAATGTCAACTATAGCTAAAGTCATAGAGGGACCAAGCATGATTATCATCTTCATCATACTTGACAGATATCCTTGCCATTGACAAACAACTCCTCCCCCCCCCCCCACCCCAAATATTGATAAGAAATCTTTCTCCAAAACTTAGGGAATTATTTGTAAAGAGGTATAAACATGAATGTCACTGATCTCGGATGTAATAGTGACAATAGGAGGTGAAAAATTAAAATGACTTTCACTTTTTGTTTTTCTTTACATATCTTTCAAGGTGAATAAAACCAGTGCTGACATTGGAACCATTACCAGTATAAATTTGTGTTCAGAACTTCACAATATTTCAGATTATTTGCAAAGCTCATCTCTGTTGAAGTCATGAACAAATATTGTAACAAATAAAGAAAACTATTAAATATTCATAAGCATATCTGGCTCAATTACTACAGCATAGTCTAACTTACAGTACAGTCATGAAAGGTCTATCTGCTTCCGCACGTAAATTGTGGACCGTTTTGCCTAAATTTTCAGCAATTTGGCTGAAAACTCTTTTCCTTTAGCTTATAATTGAATGTAATACATTCATTCACATATGAAAATACTGAAAGTTGCACAATTTTGATGAGATTCTGAAGAACCTAGAAAACATTCCAAACGTATCACATAATTTAATGAGAAGATAATTGCAAGAGATTGCAGCTTAGGAAGAAGACTGCTGCGTTAAAATCACAGAACAGGGTACTGTGATACACTCCCTGCAAGAATCAAGGTCATATAGTCATTAAGGCAGACTTTCCAACATTGAGGAAAATTTATGAGTGTGATCAGCGGCAGTGGGGGAGGGATCTAAGGGGAGGGGGTGCCCCCTACCCCTTTGGAAATTTTTTTGTACTTTTGACTGCCTAGATGCAAAATGGTGCATTCTTTTTCAGTTTCTCTGAGTAATTTTTTATTGAAAATTTCATTATCATATATATATATTATTGAACTCAACAAGCATGACAATTCTCAACAAAGACTTTTCTTGAATCGATGAAAGTAATCACTTGCTAACATAATTGAACATTTATATCGGAAATTGAAGCGCACTTCTCAATCTCTAGTTCCAACACCTCTCCCACCCGGCGTTTTCCACCACCACCATGGCAAACGCACTATACTCTTGTAAGTGTAAGTACTCAAAGTTGCTTTATGTTGTAGAGGTATGTAGCCTTCTTAGCATCTTTCAGTACTTGCATGAGTCATGGCTAGCGTATGCGTATAGTGGCACTTATCGGTTAAACAGTGGATGCTAGACGAAACCAAAAATATTTTAATTATGCCACTAACCTGATTTTAGACCTAGGTTTATATGGATTTTGCTCCATGGTTGCACACATGGTTTTTCGGAGATTGTTTGTGGATTACGTGTGATAAAGTGCACATAGCGTGTGAGCGTGTGAAGGGCTGGAAATGCGTGTGACACACGCCAAATGCTTGTGAGTTGGAATGTCTGTTAAGGTACCATATATGCCATAATATGAATAAATAAAATAAATGTTGAAAAGGAAGCCACCTGATGTATTACTCTATTAGTGTAACCATGGAACACCTGTTAGTGTTACCAAGCCTAGCTTATGTATAGCTTAATCTAGGCCTAGGCCCAAAAAGACCAGACTAGCATACAGAGAAATAAAAAACAACGTTAGGACTTAGCCAACTGGTAAGGCCTACAACTTACCGGGTGATGAACTACTCGTTGCTGACTGCTGAGATGAGGAACAATTTGAAGAGAGTAACAAGAATATTTGGGTTCTGAAAATGTAAACGTGAAGGAATTACTTCTAATTGGGAGAAACAACATTCAAAGCCGAAGTTATGCTATTGTCTGTCTCTTTCTGAACCTTCGTGGTCTCTCTTCGGCTAGTGTGTGGACGTAATGATTTGTGCGCACTCCGTTTAGGTCTTGATCCTTACTTAACATGCTCTTAACTTTGTAGAGTATATAATAAGAATACCGTCCACGATTGAGTAAGATCTCGGTGAGTAGTTTTTGTTGTTTACAATCTGTCGCGTGGCGCTGTTGAACTTTCTGCATTCTGATCATGATTACGTAATATCGACGGTCTAACCTTGCTGTTTCCTACAATTAACCAGAGACATAATTGCTGTGTGGTTGTGATTAACAGGTATCTGCCGATCATATTTCCCCCTAATTGTTAACCAAACAGATGGACGACACCTAATTGATCTGATCGCTATTTTAAAATCCGTTCTGCCTTTGTGATTGAATGAATGATGCCCATCAAAGTTTAGTAAAATACTAGTACTTCTACTACAGTACCTATTACTAGGCTTACCCAAAATAACAGTGTACTTTAATAATACCGTTAGTTTCCGCTACAGTTGGTTTACGCGATATGAAACTAGGTGCATTCCCAGTGCTAAATACATAGAATGTATTGTTTGTATTGTTGATATGTTCCTACAAACTACAAAGCAACATAAAGGAAGGATAATTTAAGAATACTCGATTCTGAAAACTCATTTATATACAGAGCTCATCATTTTATGCAAGGGTGAAGTTTGTATTTTGTGTGTGGATCCACATTGAGGACAAGAACCTTGTGGAGACCTCTCCAATATCACAGTAGATGATCACTTTTAGGAATAGCACTGTAAGAATATAAAGTATTCTATGTACAGTAAATCATATCCTAATGGAGTCTTTAAGATATTCTAACTCTATTTGTTAATGGTAATGCTAAGTGTAATCTTTATAAGCCTAGATAATTAATATGTGCTTACACCCAGGGATGTGTAGTCACACATTCCTGGTCTAGTACTGGTTGTAAACTTGATGCAAGGGGAGAAAATAGACCAGTAGAGCATACGCTACCATGGTGTGAAAATTGTGTTTCTCTTGAGTTGTCTCTACATCACTTTAAGGTCACTTTAGAGGTCAAAGCAACTTAAAGGCATTGGAGACTCGTCCAAAACCGTGTGCGGTCACCTGAAAAAGTTAACTTTTTGTTGCTTGCAAGTGAAGTTTTGTTTGTGTCGCTACAAAATGCAGACAGTACAGTAATGAAACGTGATCCCTTGTTATCTCTTATCTAGACCTGAGATGTCCATCACTGTTATGTACACTGTTGTGGGTATTGACCGTAGTTGTATGTACTGACTGTACACTAGTGTCTTATTACCGACTGTAGCAAGCTGTGTGTGTGTATTTTCTGGGATCGATGGTGGTTTCTAACACTTCTGTCACACCTCATTAGAAACTAGGTCAGATTACCGGCATTAGACGTTTCTTTTTGCACAAGTCTTCACACCCTTTAAGGCAAAAATTCCTCAATCAAATGGTTGCTAGACAAATTAGCAGTACCTACTGTACATATATTAGCATTTACTAGTTCAGTTTAGTTTTTGTATACAAGTTTATAACAAAGCATGATTTTAAAAAGATATCAAATGTTTCTTGTTTTGTACTTGATCACGAGTCGACTTGCAATAGTTTGGGAACAAAGAAAGCAGCCTAGGAAAGAAACAAATTTGGGACTTATTGATATTGCTTGTTGGAATTAACTGGTCAACTCCTACATACCTTCTTTTCTTTAATTTAATTAATAGGCTTGTTCATCAACCATGATGCCAGCTGTGTACTCTAGCTGTTTGAATAGGTTGATTTCATGCAACTCTTTGCAGTTGGCCTCTCGGATTCAAAGATCACATCATCTGTTGTCTGATGGTTACCCAGCATGTTTTGCAGCTCAAAGGACTAGGCTTAGAGGTAGCATTAAAGATGTACCAAGGACCTCCATAGCAAAGTTCAAGAGACACATTTTGGAGCAGAAGCATTATCAATCAAAATTGCTGATGTTTTCAACAACTTCTATGCTGTTGAATAGGGAAGTACCGCTCACATCTGAACAATATCCATCTCTCAAGAGAGGAAAGTTTGGCTCAGTTGAGGCAGATGATGTGTCCTTCTTTGAATCCATCCTTCCAGGGAGGGTGGTCACTGAACGAGATGAACTAGAAGGTGCTAACACTGATTGGCTCAGGATATGTCGAGGTACGTACAGTCAAAAAGATTGTGGAAACAAACGTTTAATATTTCTTTCGTCAAGGTATTTGGTATTTAAACCAAAGTATAGTCACACTTCGGTATCCTCTATTCATCTATAAAGGCCCTCTATTAAAGTTATAAGAAACAGGAAGGACTGTATTGTTTGACCTTTTTCTTGAAGTTGACAAAAAACTGAAATGTGAACATGCCCATCATCCACAACTTTTCTATTTGACAATTCAACTTATTGTTTTCAAGGAGCTTTGTTGAAACTGCAGGGAGTCATTGATCCATTTTCTCAATGCTATATTAAATGGTCAAGTTGCTATATGAGTGTAAAGATGTATGACAGTTTTCTACAGAGGAACTGTAACTAATCAATGAGAGTTCTAGAATCAGACCTTTTGGAAATGCTACACAAAATTTGGACCCAAAATTATTCCCTGCATTTAGTTAAATCTAATCAAGCACATTAAGTTAGTTCTAAGTTTTGTGACTTTCTTTTTACTAGGGCAGTCCAAGTTACTGTTGAAGCCCAAGACAACAGAGGAAGTGTCTAAAATTCTACAGTATTGTTATAAACGTAGCTTAGCAGTTGTGCCTCAAGGTGGAAATACTGGACTGGTTGGTGGCAGTGTTCCCGTGTTTGATGAGATCGTTATTTCAACAGCCCTCATGAATGAAATTATGGATTTTAATCAGCTGTCAGGTGAGGAAAAACGAGAGAAATTTACTGTTTGAAAGTTTGGTTAAATAATGGTTCTCAGTCAATTTTACATTGTTCATATACCTACAGTATAAGGAAATATTTATCTCAGAGACTTGAAGGTTGGTTTCTTGCTGGAAGCAAAGGATCCTATGCAGTCATGTTGGTATGTGTGTGTGCGTCTGACATTTGCTTGGGTGCATGATAACTCAACAACGGAGTGATGGATATTTGTCATATTTGCTATGTAGATGTATTGTAGTGAGAAGGTGTGCCCCATTGTTTTTGGTGCAGACCTTATGAATATTAATGAGGTAATGGGGTCAAACATAGAAATCTTTAAGGAGTGGGAATAAATATTATGATATTGGGTGATGGCATACAACACTTTAATATTCCACAAAATAAAGAACTGTGGTGCTGGTTGGGCTCTTGTTTTATCCAAATTTCACATCTGTTGAAGACTATAAAAACTGGTGTTACAACTATTGTCAGAATAGAAATGTTTGGAATTGGTAAGAAAGTTAAAAACATCTGGTTGGATGTCATTACTGAAATTATATAACCTAGATGGTTTAAATGTTAAGTGTTGATAGTGATCATTTTTTTTTTCCTTTTTGAAAATTGCAGTAATTAGTTGAATTTTCTGGAGCTATTGTGTATCTCTCATGACAATTTTGCAATGAAAGCTAGGGGTTTGTGTTAAATTTTGCCTTAATCAGGTTGTAGTAAACTTAAATGATACAGGTAAGAATGGGTCCATGTATATTTGGAACCATCAAAACTTCTTTGAAAACCCCCAAAAAGAACGTATTTCTTTCACCTATATTGAATAGCAGGAAGACCATTTATTGTGGATATTTGGGATCAAGGGTGTTGATAAATTGGATGTCAGAACATGGAGCAGAGGTTGGGAGTTGCATGAAAATAAAAATGTAGGTATACACTTTCCGCAAACCTGAAGATTTCTACTCTGTGCAGGATGAATGAATTAGGATGAATGACTTTATTGTCTCAACAGGAACGCTGACTTGCCAGGCAGGTTGCATATTAGAGAATTTGGATCAGTTTGTCCAGAACCAGGGATATACGATGCCGTTGGACCTAGGTGCTAAAGGAAGCTGCCACATTGGAGGAAATGTGGCAACCAATGCTGGTGGCATTCGCCTCTTGAGATACGGTTCCCTGCATGGAAACGTCCTTGGAGTTGAGGCGGTGAGTAGGGGTATTAAACGTAGGTAGTTATTACGTTGACATAAAACCTCGGTAATAACAAGTAGGTGTGGGAACCAAGTTCTTGGGGTATGTGAGGATTGATAGAATAATAAGGAACCATTTTCTTAGATTGGATGATAAATGAGTGCAGCAGACCAGATTGTCACTGCCTTGTTAATAATGAACTCATAATTTGCTAATCAATTTAGGATGATCTGAAAATTTGCGGCCCTACACGTCAGCTTTTCAGTCTTGTAGTATTGATAAAAATATTGCTTTGAAAGTTGTTCGAGTTTGATAATGACTACAAAGTATTTGATGCAATCTTTTGCGTGCTTGTTCATTGTTTTAAGGTTCTCGCTAACGGTGAAGTGTTCAACGGATTGACAACTTTGAGGAAAGACAACACTGGTTATGATCTTAAGCAGCTATTCATCGGCTCGGAGGGAACGCTGGGAGTGATAACGGCCGTCAGTTTGTTATGTCCACCAAAACCACAATCTGTGAATCTTGCCTTTCTTGGTAAGTGAGAGAGGTTGTTTCTTTGTTTGTTTTTTTTTCTTTGTCTGCAAAGTGTTAAAATTTTCAGAAATTTAGAATGGTAGTAAAAACATACAGCTTTAGGCTGCTACAAATAGAATGACAACATATGAAGTGAAGTAGAAGAAAATAAAACTGTTGACTATTGTGGAAGCAAGAAATCAATCAGGAGAGTAGAAACATGACAAGGAAGAGAAAAAAAACGATGAAAAGGAAGAATAAAAGCAATCAATAATACCATGACAGAGGAGGAGAAGGAGGAGGAGAAGTAGAAGTAGAAGGACGAAATGGGAAGGGGAAAGAGGAGGAGAAAGAGGAGAAACTAATTGTAGAAAAGTCAGATGAATATTAAGTGAGATGGAGAAGAGTACTTATGCTCATTTCTGGAAACAAGTATGGTGACATTGAACATTCATTCCTGACACTGCTCCATCTCAGGGAGGTGAATACGTGTAAATAAAAAAAATCTTTTCCAAAGACAATCAGGTGGGCTAAGAAACATTGCCAAATTTCCAGTATAAATGAATGCACATTTTTTAGAGTACTAGTATATACAAAAGAGGATGCAATAGAACGAGAGCTTGGAATAGAACATGATAAGCTGTCAGAGCATTTGTGTTTGGTATGTTAGTATCCATGAAAATGTTTTTAAGAAGAAAAAAAGGGTTGAAGTTTTTCAGTCTTGTAGCATCAATGCAAGGCCTTCTCACATGACTATACATCAGCTACAGATAACCTCTGGACATAGGTACTTTGTCACACCTACAGACCAAAGTCTTCTCAATTCCAACAGTTACTCCGGGTGGGGGGGGGTTGGGGAGTACAGTGCGCCACATTTATGTTTCCCCTGGAGGACTTCCCATTGTTTGTAGCCACAAACTGGTGAAATGCAACTATATTTACAAGTTAACGATGCATTTCCCTATTTATACACTTGTGTGAAAAGAGGCAATGAAGATAAAGTTCCTTTGCCCAAGGACACAATGTCAGGATCTAACCAGGACTCAAAACTTGCAACATCCTTAGATGACAAGTCCATTGTTTCACTATAAGCAACCACCTATTTAGGAGTGCGACCATCTGTTTACCTGAAACTGAAAACTTCTCTGCAGTACATTGAGATTATTCCAGACTGTTGAATTCTTTTTGACGATCAAATTTGGTAACTTTTTCTTGTGATGATTTGCATGGTCAATTAGTGGTCGAAAACTAGTATTTTTGCAATAACTTGAGAACAAAATGTTTGTCAAGGTTGGGAGTTACGCTATTGTAATCCAATGGTCGACCCGCATCTAGGTGACCTTTGACCTCAGGTTGACCTCCGGTGACCTTTGTCAGTTTTTTGGTTATTTGAATTTTTGTGGCCATAATCAGATCTCAAAGGTACCTTCTAATCAAAATTGTCCATGGTTGACCCCTGTGCGACTTTCATGTGCGAAGTTGTCAGAGATCAATTTTTGTTGTTGTCATATCCGTGTCCAGTTTTATGTGGTCATCACTTGCTTTGTATTTTTCTCGGCAGGTTGTAAAGACTTTGGCGCAGTTTTAGACACTCTCAAATTTGCAAAAACAAAACTAGGAGAGGTTCTGTCAGCATTTGAGGTACTGGACCATGAGTGCATGAAAGTAAGCATTTTTTTCTCATTTAACTATTATTTACAGAAAACCTGCTTTAAATTTGCGCTTGACTTTTTCTAACCAACAGGTTTGCACAACTACTGACAATTGTGGTCTTTTTTTCTGGCCTATCCATGTGCCTTAACAGTGAATTGTGAAGGGTGCATAAATATTTTCCAACTTTGATCCCCTTGCCTTATCTTTGGACAAATTTGTTTTAATTTTGCTTTGAAGGTTTATTTAGTTTCAATGCTTTCTCCTTCTAGTTACAAGTGACGTATGGAAATCACAAAAATCCCCTGGTGGGACCACCTCATGGATTCTACGTCGTTGTGGAAACATCGGGCTCGAATGAAGATCACGACCAACAGAAAATGACATCATTCCTCGAAGAAGCCATGGAGAAGAGTCTTGTAGAAGATGGTACCTTGGCAACCGACTCTGTTAAGTTTCAGGTATGTTTTTCACATAAATTTGTTAGAGGAATATTCAAGAAAAAATTAAGAATAAAGCAATAACCAATAGAGAGTTGATATTTTAAGAAAAATTAAGAACAAAGCAAATAACAAATAGAGAGTTTATATTTCTTACTTAAACTGTATCTCTTATTGTCTGGTAATGGGACGCCTGTGACTAGGGACTATAGTCATTGCAGGAAGTGAGCTTCATGAATATTTTATAGGTTGTTACCATGGGAATGATTTTGGGAACACTTTTGGAACAAGTCGGTCGGTGAAGTATCAAACAATATTAAGGATAAAAACAAAGGTTACGTTCTGCAGGAACCAGTTTTTATTGGGGCGATGAGAGTTATTGGAGATTAGTATAGGGGAGGTAAATTTTATCAGGGAACCTAGAGGGACACAAAAATATTTGTAGATATGCTAAACTGACCACAAATTTCAAAACTTTATAATGAATACACTTTGGAAACATGTTTTTGTCAAATTTTGGTAACATCTGTCTGGGTGTTATTGTCAAGTTTGTTCTCGTTTGCCATGAGTGGTGATAATTTACATTGAATGACGTAGTGTTCTGGAAATATTTTCTACCATCATGCTATCCTTCTTTTAACTTCATTTTACAGTCCCTAGATGTTCTTCGATACTATAAAAATTCTAATGAAAAGGTAGTTGTTAATGATCTAGACTTGTCAAGTTTTAATACTAAATGTGAGAGCAATTGACTAGATTTTCTTCGATACTATAAAAATTCTAATGAAAATGTAGTTGTTGATGATCTTGACTTGTCAAGTTTTGACTTCAGAAAATTATGTCAAAGTTTTATAGCATTTGTATTTTTCCAAGTTGCTGACAATGTCTCGGCCATGAAAGTTTGATCATCAAATTAAATTAAGTCAATTGCTCGCACATTTAGTCTTCCGAATTAAGAATCTTAGGAAATGGATAATGCTCTCAAGTTGAAGAAAACTCCAGCTGGGATTTAAGTCATATCATATTGCAATCCTATAATTTGAGTCATATTCCATAGACTTGGTAGCTTTGAGATCTTTTCAAAGAACATCCTGTTGTTACCCCTTCCACTCATCAGACCCTTTGGCATCTACGAGAAGGCATCGCGGAGAGTCTCATGAGGGCAGGCGTCGTGTACAAATACGACTTTTCCTTCGCAGTCGAAGACTTTTACGATCTCGTCGAGGTGATGCGAACAAGACTCCGCGGCGAGGCTCTGCTCGTCTGCGGCTACGGGCACGTCGGAGACGGCAATCTTCACTTGAACATCGTGGGACCAACTTTGAGCAAAGAATTCCTGGCCTTGATCGAACCGTTCGTGTTCGATTGGACGGCATCCAAAGGGGGCAGCGTGAGTGCAGAACACGGGCTGGGTTTCAAGAAGAGGAATGCGATGGGGTTTAGTAAATCAGACAAACAGATTGAAATTATGCAAGAGATGAAACGATTGTTTGATCCTAAGTGTATTCTGAATCCGTATAAAACAATACCAGGTGTATAAGAATAATTTGGCCAAATTATTCTTATACAATTATTCTTATAATTCCGGAATACGTATAGAATAAGTAGGGGTATGGCAGCCTTTTGTGGAGATGCACAAGTAAGAACAAAGATTTCAAAGATGTAGTAATTTGAGGCAAAGCAGTATACATGGATGAAAAATTTTCTTGACATCCCACAGGTGTTCCTTAGTTGCTCTTTGCTTTAAGCTGTGAGTAAGAGAAGAAACTGGAAATTTACAAGTTATTGTAGCCCGATGACATGAGGGCGATTTTGGTTAAAGAAATTATTTTCAAGGGTAAGAAATGTAGTTATAGGGTTGTCATTTTTAAGGAATGTCAAACATTGCTATAAAGCAAAAGGATTGAATTTTTCCAAATTTCTACATTCATTGTCCAATGATATGCACTAAAGTAAACATATTGGACTGTTCTCTAATTCTATCTTTTTATTAATTATGACATTTTTCTTATTTTGGGCATATAAATTTCAGTATTACTATTTTATTGTAAATAACATTGTTTTGTTACAGTGCAATACGATATAACCTTGAGTGAAATGTACTATTATAATCGTAATCTAATTTACACTGTTGCAATCAAATACAACTTGAATTTTGTTGGTTCTTGGTTGTTTTGCCAAACTATCGATTCATAGGCAGTTTGGTGGCCAAGATTTGAGTATGAAATACTTTTTGATCGATTGTTGTCAAAAAATTAATAATAATAATCATTTATTCTTATTTTAGTGCCTTACATCAAAATATGATCTCAAAGCACTTCATAATAAAGCATAAAATTTATACAGCGATAAAATAAAATATTATAAACAGTAATAAACTAGTCAACATCAAACAAGTGACAAAGACAACAAGGAATGATGGATCAGAAACGTCAGTTTTACAGTTTTTAGGGAGCATAAAATGTCAAATGTTTATATTTTTTTTCCCATTAATAGTGTGATTACTAAGAATTATCTAATAGAGGAAATGAGGACTTGCTGCATTTTGCTGCATCATCAACGGACAACTCCACATCTTGATAAGTTTTGGATAAAGTGAATCTGGAATGAGTGAATCTTACAAAGGCTATGTGAGTTTTACATCACTCAGCAGTCGATAAAATTTGGAAAGAATTAATTCTCAAGCTATTAAAAATAGAGTTTGCTCTTCAGAGTGCTTTCAAAATTTCAGAATATACATATAATTATGTATGTATGTATGTATGCGTGTTTGTGTGTGTGTGTATGTATGTATGTTTAATGTATATCATTGTTTCAAATTCTAAGCTAATGTAAAATATGAGAGTAATATTATTTTTTTATAGACATGAATAACTATAAAAATACTTTTTGAATTTTTCCTGGGAAGTGAAAGAAATTCATGTAAAACAACTGGAAAAGTCTAGAAAATTTCAAAATTAATTTTTTTTGGGGTTTCATTTTGCTATAAAATCACGCAGCAAATATTTTTCGATTTTTGGAACAAATATGCAAAACCACGGCTCAAAGGTTCGATTATAAGAAATATGATACGTGTTGATTAAAGTCAAATAAAACAATAGCATCCAAATTTTTTCTTTTGTTTCCTCTTCTTTCATTGATGAGTCACTATTGCTCAGGAAAGGTAATATAAATATGAACGTTGAAACCCCATTAACAAACAGCAAACACGAATGTTTGGTTTCTGGAGTGAGACCATGACCCAAATGAGCAGCTATTTTATTGAAAACTGGCAAACAATGAAAATTTGCCAGATTTTGCCCACATTTCATTGGGTTGATGTTTCTACTGAGCCTCTTGACCAGAAAACAATAATGCATTGTCTTCATACTTGGGTACGTACAATAGGTGATTGACTGTACATTCCTCATTCATTGTTGCCTGATTCTATTAAGTGTGCAGGTGTTACTGTATGTAAAAGCAGTTCAAAAGGGATGTTCTGTTGTGAAGCATTGCTATATATATCTTTTTTCTGGAGTCTTCATTTAGTTAATGAATGTATGTATACTTGTATGTATACTCTGTCTGCATATCAATTCCTTTCTTTCTAAAATGCACACTAAACATTCTTCAAAATAGCCCTCTTACTGACCAACGCGTATGACTCATCACCTTGACCGAAAATCCTGTGGCTCTGTGCGGACAAGTTGTTTGAACTATTCCATTCATCAGGGGGGTCTTAAACGGTGTTTCTATAATTATAGGAATGCATTAGATAAATTAATTGGTACTTACTTGCTTCAATATTTATGATGCATATTCCACGGTCATTTTCTTTCAAATAATATTAAGTTCAATACAATATGACGTTTTGAAAGCGAAACTTGGCTGTGGCGATGTAGGTGAACACTGTGCATTGCGTAGCTGTACCCTATTGCAGAGTACAGGATACACATATTACGTAACGGCGTGCCCACCGAAGAAAGCGAAACTTGCATTTTTCTTAGAAGACATTCGATTGGATTGTACTTGGTCCGATTGAAGAGAGTGACCAATGAAAATGAATTTAACATCAATGTAAAGTTAAGAAAAAATCCTTTCCAAAACCGTTTGAACTAAATTTGTCAATGAATATTCAAGAGGATGGTTACGCAAACAAAGTACGGCTATCAAATGGTGATTTTCTTCAGTATTTACTGTGTGTTTTCAATGAGGGTTTTGAGTTCGATATTTATTAACCTTGCATCGTAAATCACCGAAGTCCGGTGGAATTTTGAACTGTATTGTTAAGAAAATAACAGAACTTTAGAGACAACACATTTCTCTGTTTAGTGCCGTTTGAACTAAGTTTTCTCGGTATTAACTTTTCACGCTATGGCTGTAGGAAAATGGTCTATATGGTAAAGTCATAGGCCTAAAACTGCGGCGGTCGAACTCAGTTCGCGTGCCGCACAGGGAATGGCGCTAAGGAATTGATATGGACCTCCCCCCAAAAGAGAAAAAAGTACGAAGTCTACAGCACACTCAAAATACAGCCGCAACCAATCAAGCAGGTTCTCTCCTATATCTGCATGATGACCATACCAAGATGTGAGTATATATCGTGCTACTTCACCACCCCCCACCCCCACCCCTACCCCTCGGAAGTCCAAACGGGCGCTATTTCGGGAGCCCCTGTTTTTCGCGGCAAACTCGGGAGCCCACATTTTTCGGGGGTTCTTTTCGGGAGCAGTTTTTTATTTAAAGAGGGCACCCGTTTTTTACAAGAGGTCGTCATCGATGTTCTAAGTAATGTCCAATCGCACTCCGCATTTGGGCAGAAAACATTTACAACCACCATGGATGCACATGTCCTCTCTTAGGAATCATAGTTATTAGTAACTTTTCTGACACTCATTAATAATTTGAAATGTTGGAGTAACCTGGAGAGAATTTGTGGCAAATTTGAGCAAACTAAATGTGAAGGCTATAACGATTTTGGCATAAATGTATGAGCGACCATTGTAGAAGAGGCATATGACCACGGGGACTGAATGTAAAGCCCGCCACCGTAATTCCAAACACTGGTCTTCTCTCTGACCTGAATCTAGCCGCATCATACTACCGTATTCTGGCAACGTCGAATTATTTTGGTTGGTGTTAAATTTTGACAACGATGACGAAGTGTCGCCTTGAGATATTTGAGTCGACGAGTTTCATCGCTAATTCAAAGAAGCTTTCATATGAAAGGGTTCGTAAATAATAACTTATAAATTTCAATTATTTCCTGCATACGTTTATTCAAGGTGACATGTCTCCGATTGATCTCTTGTACACTTGCTTCTGGACAGCACAAATCATTCATAGCCTAAGTTAGACCTACTCTAGCCCAGACACAGGACTATGAGCCTAGCCTCCGCCAAGCATAGCCAAAGACTGAATGTTCATTAATTCTATGCAATGCATAGCGAGCCTAAAATATCATGCTCTAGAGCCGCGTATATAAACTATTTTAGTATATAAACATTTGGAAGTCACTGTAGGCCCAAGACCGTGTCAAATTTACAACACATTAAAGTAACTTGCAAAGGCACTTGCAGAGGTTAAATATAGTTCTTAGTTGTAGTACTTACTCTCGACAACTATGTTCTAAATGATCCTCGGACGACCCAGTCGCCCTTCTGACTCTTTCAATTGACGACCTCAACTCTCCAGTAAATGGCCTAGACATGTGAGGCATAGACATGTGAGCTGTATATTATTCCTAATAAGTAAGGCAATACAAACATGAATGTAATATCCTCCCTGTCCTATAACCACTCTCTTAATGAGATAAACACAGGGTGAACATGACCTGAGCAACTGCAATGTCAAAGGTAAAAGATATGTATAAGTGGTCTGTTATAAGTATCTTAACTGTCTGCTGACCATTTGGAAAAGAGAGTGAGTGAACACATGTGTGTCCCTTATATACCAGCCTGGGTACTTTCAATGGTAACCTAATTAGCATGTGTATAGAAACTTTATAAAGTGCTACTGATGGAAAATTCCATCAATGCAAACTGTATTACTCTAGCCAGAGGCTTATTAGAGGGGGTAAGTAAACAAAACAAAGTTGACCAGTATAATATGGTCACACAACAGATACCACTAGCCAGTTAAAGTGTCAGTAAAACCTAACTGTTTTTTTTTGTCACAAAAATGTTTCTAAATGTCTGATTTTACATCCTCAGTTCCTGAAGTGAGTTTGAGGATTAACAGTTATGACTTGAGGACATGTGTGTACAGTTGTAGATTATAGTAGACTGAATTTTGGAGGGAAATAGTTGACCTCAAAACTGATGAGAATATGTAGTGATTATAAATTGCATGATATATCTGTGTAATATTGACAAGAAAGCCATGAGACTGTATTTGTTTGATGTATGAATAGGCTTTAACAGTGAAACCAAATGTACCCAAACTCCTCTCTTGAGAAGTTCTGAGTTTATCGAGAGTATCTAGAAGATATGGTCATTCTGAAATAACATGATTATGCAGCTAATGTAACAACCACATTGATCGGTTCTGGAGCATTTTGGCAAGAGTTGTTGATGTGCAAGTACCCAGGTGTATGTACATTGTTAGTGTGGTGTCCAAAATCTCTGTGGCAGACAACCGAAGAGGCAAGGAACAATATGTTTAAGGAGTCCTACACGAAGCTGTGTGTAATGCACAGTTGAAGCACATTATGCCAACCCATTGGGATAACAAACGTTTGCCTGCATAGTCACATGTATAAAAAGTACCAAAATTGATTGTTTCCTTTCCCACTTTAGATGTGATTTCCATACAACAAGACAAGTAAACATTCCTTGGCTGGATCAAGGCATCGCAGCATTCCAGCCATGCATGAGCTCTTTGCTCAAGTCCTCTCTCGGAGGGATCTCTCCAGGGCAGGCGATCTGTTCTCTCTCCCAGATGCTGCGATAGTGGATGACCTATCGGAAGCGTTGGACTGCATCGCTGATATCACCTCCTCCCCAGACTATGTTAAAAATGACAACGATCAAGCCGTAGTAGAGATATGTATCACACGAATTACAACTGCCATCAGGTATGAGAAATCTCTGCTGTCGTTAATTAGCAAAAGTTGCAAACAATCCCAGTTCACTTGGTGTAAGGTCTAATTAGTTTTTCAGGCAAATTTTCTGGTGCACCAAGTCTTGGTGTTTCTGTTCCAAAAAGATACGATTAAGCCGGTATTTTTGCTGTATTACTTTCGAAAACAATCGTTCAGTCAAATCCACATTCCCCTTGTGTAGATCTTTCTGGGACCTCATTTGTTGGAAAAGGACCTTGTTTACAAATTTTTACAAGATGTACCATGTTGTGAGAGTGTGGTTATACATGGTAAGTTATCACATCACGATGAATGGAAATTTATCATATATCTGTGTTTCAAATGGAACATATTCTGGCTTTAAATAAATGAGTGAAGAAGTAACGTTTTGAATATAAAGTTTTATATCTGTGACAATTTATTGGTTTTTTTTGTCTTTCAGAGATACTTCCTCCTTAATACTACATGTGAAAGCCCTGGTAAACCTTTGGGAAACCTGTTTACATTTCAATTTGAAGCCAGGCCAATCTGGAGAGGATCCACCTCATGCTAAGATAGCCTCTGATATCATGAGCTGTTTGTTTATGGTAAGGCATTCTTTGCACAGCACATAGTAGCTCAAAAGGCAATGGACTTGTTGCCCGGTTGTTATATAAACTTGATATGTTGCACATCTGTGTAGGATTTATTGCTTCCACAGAATTGTATGATATCTGCATTATTGTCTTTGTGAGTTGTCACTGTTGATCCTGAGTGACGTGGGATAGGATCCCTGTTAATCCTGAGTGACGTGGGATAGGATCACTGTTCATCCTGAGTAATGTGAGGTAGGATCACTGTTCATCCTGAGTGACTTGAGATAGGATCACTGTTGATTCTGAGTGATGTGGGATAGGATCACTGTTGATCCTGAGTGACGTGGAATAGGATCACTGTTGATCCTGAGTGACTTGGGATAGGATCACTGTTGATCCTGAGTGATGTGGGATTCGATCACTGTTGATCCTGAGTGACGTGGGATAGAATCACTGTTGATCCTGAGTGAAGTGGGATAGGATCACTGTTGATCCTGAGTGAAGTGGGATAGGATCACTGTTGATCCTGAGTGATATGGGATAGGATCACTGTTGATCCTGAGTGACGTGGAATTGGATTACTGTTGATCCTGAGTGACCTGGGATAGGATCACTGTTGATCCTGAGTGACGTGGGATAGGATCACTGTTGATCCTGAGTGATGTGGGATAGGATCACTGTTAATCCTGAGTGAAGTGGGATAGGATCACTGTTGATCCTGAGTGACTTGGGATAGGATCACTGTTGATCCTGAGTGACTTGGGATAGGATCACTGTTAATCCTGAGTGAAGTGGGATAGGATCACTGTTGATCCTGAGTGAAGTGGGATAGGATCACTGTTGATCCTGAGTGACGTGGGATAGGATCACTGTTGATCCTGAGTGACTTGGGATAGGATCACTGTTAATCCTAATTGAAGTGGCATAGGATCACTGTTGATCCTGAGTGATGTTGGATAGGATCAGTGTTGATCCTGATTGATGTGGGATAAGATCTGTTTCAGTCTGTGTGGGAGTACGATTTCACAAGCTTTTGAGTATTTAGATTGGTGATTTCTGTGAAATAAGTGATTAGAAGGAGAAGTGTCTTCCTGTCTTGGTACATCTACCCACACAGTGTCGTGTAGTGTGTGGTCAGAATGGCTTTTGAGAGGCAATGGGCTTGCGATGAAAGGATTGCAGGTTCGAGTCCTGGCCAGATCCTTATGCTTTGTGCTTGGGCACTTTATATTCATTGCCTCTCTTTACTCAACTGTATAAATTGGGACCTGCAGGGTAACTTGTAAATATATATTTGCGTGTGCGGTCTGTGGCTGCACCTTATGAGAAGTACCTGCATGGGACAAGTAGATGTGGTGCACTGTAGTGATACAAGACTGAAAACCACTACACGAACGCTGGTTTGTCTGCCAGTCAGTGATTCAATGTTTCAGGATCGACAGCAAACGGTCGGTGGGTTCCCACTGATAAATTATATATTAGACTTATCAGTGCATAGACCAACCAATAACACTGCTACATTTAATGTCGTGGGCACATCATTCCCACACAATGGCACACTTAATGCAAACGTTGAAAATAAATAAAATTCTGTTCTCTCCCTTCTAGCAAAGTTGCGGTGGTGGATTTGTCCTGCAACAGATTCTGGATGTGGCTGTTTGTTTCCTGCATCAAGGCAACAGAGAGATTACAAGAAATGTTACAAGCTACCTTGCCCTAGCAGCGATACAGAACATACAGCTGATGTCACTCCATACATCATCTTTAATTAGTAGTGTACTGAAAGGTGAGACAGAAATGGCAAATTTTAACGATAATAAGAATAATAGTAATAATGATAATTAGTCTTATATAGCGCATAATCCAACTTGAACAGGTAGGTGCTCAATGCGCTTTACAGGTGACCAATCGATAACACTCAGAAAATAATTTTTTTTTAATGCCACGCTTTAAGCTCTTCGAGAGAGTCCAATGAACGTTAAACGAAAGTGAATTTCGCAAAGGAGGGGCTGTATGTTTTGAAGCTGTGATCACCCAAAGGTCTACATGTGAGGCAATGAGAATTGAAGCTGGAAAAGATGAACAGTGTGAATGCATGGGTCTGTTTGTAAACTCTAAGATGAAAATTTAAGGATATGCTAGGAAAATTGTTAAGGAGATGTTTGTCATCTGCTGTTTGAAATATTAATGCAAATTTAGACAGCTTCAATAATCATGATAAGAAACTTAAACAGCAATTGTCAGTATCAGTTAAGATCGTCTTCCAAATCTAATTTCCCAAAACCATAAGTGGAATTCTGCAATAATATCATGCAAGCTATTACAGTGTTTTACCTTGTGTGTCAAGCTTGGAGTATTCCAAAATAGTAACTTGAGGAGAGACTCCCAGCACTCAGGCCATCTTGAATTGAAAGACAATGGTGAGAGAGGGACAGAGATACAATAATAGACTCCAAAGTTGGCTGTTATAATTTTACCTTTCAAAATCCAGCTGGTGACATTCCTTTGTTTTACAATATGGAAAGGATTTCAAAGCAAACTTTTGCTGTTTCATAAATCCAAACGTTATTAAAAAAAAATTCAAATATTTTTAAACTTCAGTGTCATTCCCAATGTCCTTAAAATCCACCTTGTTCTTTGACAATCTAAAATCTTATAAAATCTTATCTCAAATAAAAAGTTTTGCTGTTTTTATATTAATTTTTACCCTTTTGTTTTTTATGATTTTATTCTTTTTTAGGAAACTTCACTCTTTGCTGCGTATTGCCTCAGATCTATCCCGAGTCACCCGAAATGATTCACTGCAATCTTTCTCAACTTCTCGGGGTTCTGCCGGACTGCGACGAAGCAGAGAAGGGTTACCTGCTGCAGCTTGTGGCTCTCATAGCTAAGGATAATCCTCAGGTGATTTAAACCTCTCTTATTTTGAATGATTAAATGTGACATAATTATAATATGTTGATTAAGGAAGAGTCATAAATTAGTAAATGGGAGGGAGAAAATTGGCAGAGAAAATATATACAGTTTTTGAAAGAGCTAAAAAAAAAAGCCTATATGTTATTACTAAGACTGAGAACATGTTCTAATCTTTGTATATTAAGCTTTTCAAACTTAACATGGAGTAGTCTTCTATTAACCATTGACTTTTGCCACCCTCCATCCCCCACCCCATCCCCCACCCACCAAAAAAGACAGTTTTATTGTACTGAGATTAACCTTTGAACTCTACTGCCCTGCAGTCTAGGATATCGTGCCCCATCGTTCGTTTTGCTGTTGTTGGTGTTGTTTGTTAAGTTTGATTTTCAAACTTAGCGTCAGTCATTCCTATTTCTCAGATGAACATTGAATCCTTTTGGTAGAAGATTGACTTTTTGACTCATTCTTTGCCCTTACACCAGATGATCATCCCTACCCCCTCTCCATCCCACCCCTCCCTATTCCCTCCCCCACCCCTCCCCATTCCCTCCCCCATACCCTTTCACTGCAATACTAAGCCTTCAAATTTGATTGACAGGTGCTGAGCAGTCATGTTGGATCGTTGATAATGGAGTTGAACAATTCTTCAAGTTCAGCTGAGTTGATCTTAGCGGCCCTGGTGGACATTGCGTCCTCCGATCCATCTCCATTAGACGCTAGTCTGCCAGCCTTAGAGAACGCCATATCTCGTCAGCCGTCCCTTTTGTCTACTGCCGTGAAAATCTTTGGTGCTGTGGGAAGGTTAAACGAAGTGAGTTGCTCAATGGATTCTCCAAACATGGGATATGGGTTTTTTTGTCTTGAAGCTAACACCTTTTTATCGGCAGGACCCTCGGCTATGCAAGAAAACCGTAACTAAACAATAGGAATGATGTAGGGTGGAGAGTAGTAACGGGTGACGGACCAGTGACGTTTCCATGGCAAAAATAACGTTTGACTCTGTATGGCTTCCTTCATTACTTATCTGTTGCATTGGATGGAATTGGTTTTGTGGACTTAAATGTCTGATATGGATGGAATGTTGTACTGTAATATTGAAATATTAGCATGTATTATGGCAAATTGCAACAGAGTACTTGTAATGTCAATGAAGAACAAGTAGATCTATTGCTGGGGTACTCATTTAATATTGCAAAGCAGCTCAGAGAAAACTATGGGTTGGAATTAAAGGGCCAGAAAGGATCATAATCTCACTATATACCTTGCTTGAGAAATGTGCAGGGTAGGCTGGTAGGGTGTTTAAGACAAACGTCCGTAGGGACTGATTACGTGTTTAGTGTAAATCTTGTGAGCCAACTTTTTTTCTCAAGCCAGATGGAAATCTTCTGGGGACCCCATTTGGTCTCATATCAAGATTTACTAGGACCTTCACTAGGGGTCTCTTAATCACATCACTAAAGCACAAACAGCCATTTCAAATTCCTATTTCCTATTTCTGGTTTGCTCATTTAATATTTTTTTAATACTTTTATCATTATTTATATTTTATTATTATTATGTTAATATAATTTTATTATTATTATCATTATTATGATTATTATTATGATTATTATTAATATTATTATTATGATGTTATTATAGGAGAGTGCCAGAGACTGCTTGTCCTTTCTTGTCCATCACCTCTCAGTGGTCGATCAGACATCACTACCGGCAGTTCTGATCGAAATAAAGAGCATCGCCGATCAGTACCAGGGACTGCTGACAAATTATCTACATTTGATTGGAATGCAAAGCCAGAGCAAATCAACAGCCACTAGAATGATAGTTCAACAACTCCTTAGAGATAATACTTACAGGTGAGTCTCTATACCATCACCCCCTTCCCCCTACCCCTTCCCCTTCCCCAAAGAAAAAAAAAGAAAGAAAATTGGCAGCCTTTACCCTACGCTAGCCAGGTTGACTTTAATACCCTCTCATGATCTGCTTTGTGTTTTTGTTTACCTATTCCTTGTGGTTTATTTCTTTGTTTTTTTGATTTATGAAGTAATTGAAGATCAAATAACAATGTTTCTATTTTACTCACTGGGCCTCCATGAATGACAATTACTTGAATAGAAATGCTGATAATAATGTTGAATGTTTTTCGATTGCCATGAAGCCAATCATGGTCTGTGTCTTTCCTTGCACATTGTCATGCACAACACAGAATCTCCCATATTAGCAAGAAATAACATGCTAGCAGGAAGGTTAGCTTATAGTGGTGTGATAAAATGGCCGCACCATGAAATTCCCAGTATGCTTCCGTCATAAACCATTTTAACATGTTGTATGCATCCTGGCAGGCTTCTTGAAGCTAACCACGAAGTTTGAATTGTCCCATTATTGTATCATTTCCTAAATTTTGCAGTACTTCCTCGATGGTTTCCAGCATCGGATCCAAGCAGCAAAGTTCGTCGAGCATAAGCGAAACGGAGAACAGCAGCAGACTGAGCGAGTCCGACAATCATCCTAGACAGTACAAGAAGAGACAGTCGGGTAGACCCCAATCTGAGGTCCCTCCGCAGGGTCCTCCCATGCTTTCAAGGCCTCATTCGGAGGTCCCACTAGGGGGACCCCTGTCGACAAGACCTCTCTCTGAAATACGCAGCGTTGCTCATCACAACTCTAGAGAACGGTCGATGCTCAGCCCAAAGTCGCAGAGATCCATTCATTCCGTCGACAGGCAATCGTTATTCAAGCACGAACTTCCGCCCTACCACGAGGTGCCACATAGTAGCCAGTTGGTGGCATATAGTGCCGCTCAGAGGGACCACAGGCCCTCAAGACACGATCTCTCAGTGAAGGCCGACATATCACGTAACGGATCTAACGGCAAGCTCAGCCGAAGAAGCCTGCTCTCCGTGCAAAGTCAGTACATGAAGGAGAACTCCCCGCCCCGTTACAATCCCCCTCCCATCCGGCCAGGAATGGAAAGGTACAGGGTAAAGGACAGCCAGTCCAGCCTTTCGGATCGATACGAACCTGCAGTGGTCTTGAGGAACAGGGCTAATCCACCTCGGATATCGACGACGGAGGGGCGGAGGATGCCCCCTACCGGGGAGCAGAACCGAAATAGCAGCATACATCAGTACTTATTCAGAAGACAAAGAGAAATGTGCAATTATGTGGATTCCATCAAAACACGGATACCCATCCCCCAAGACTGCACAGTCTCAGGTACTACACATCTATTACTTGATCTTGAGATCCCTCCTTCCCTCCCTCCATCCCCTCACCCTCCCCCTGGTCTATTCAAAGGTGTAAGAACAAGTTTGGTTTTTCCTTTTGGTTGTATTAGTGTTATCACAGAATCAATACTTAATACTACGAGAAATGCAGTCACCTCGAAAATATCTCAGGGAGGAATAAGTCATGCTGTCATTTGTAAGAGGATGGTAGGAATGAGTGGCAAATTCAATAAATGAAAACAACTGAAGGTCTTTGAAATGCAAAACAGGATTTTGCTTAGCTGTTAAAAAAGACCTACCCTACCTATACAGTCCCACTATACAAGATAATGGTTGATGATTTTAAACGTGACTGTTATACGCTCAGTGTGGTGGGGTGGGCCCATGTGGGGGAGGGGGGGAATGGGGGAAGATGAAATAATCTGTAACAGTGTACAGAATGTCTCTTGCCATCAAACCTCAAAATACCTGTGTACCATATCTGAATTAATCCTCGTACAACAGAATCAAAGCTCAAATAGCAGAATCTTGCTTAAATATGGAATGTTTATCAGTGGATTTTATTTTAATTACAAGTTTTAATATCCTAAATTTGGAAGAAATCTAGCTTTTTTTAAACTGTTCATGGTGTGTTCATGGTGTTTTCATGGTGTGTTCATGGTGTAGTCATGGTGTGAACAGTTCGTCAAGGTTAGTACTTTACCAAACTGCTTTGGTAACCTAATGATGAAAAAGGTATATCAGGGTATAATATGGTGTAAGGTATGCCAGTTGTATCTCCAAGTGTTTGTCAGAAGAAATAATGAGTCCTAGCACCTGCAGAGTGATTTGCGAGTCTCTTAGAACCACTGAACATTTTGACTACCGTCCTGGATACTTTTCTCTCGAATTGATAAAGCAAATCCAAAAACGTGCACAAACTTATTTCTGTTTACCAGCAGATGTGCAGTGTTTGCTAATTATTCTATTGCCAGTAGATGTGATGTACTGGCTAAACTCTATATAGCTTCCCCCACATGCAGATATGGTTAAATAGCATTGTAAAATACCTGTGTTCAGACTTCTTATTATCATGGTTTTAATGACAATGACAATAATGATATTAAGGACTTTAAACTTGCATTTTTTATTTTCCACTGCGAATTTAAAGGAGGACCGTTCTATCGTTAACTATTTTTTGTTTCCTTCCAGGGGGTGCAGGTGGCCGTCCTGTAGGCCGTGTGGACTTCTTTTGTTGTCAGAAATCAATGTACTGCCTGTATGATAAGAAACCCTTCATTATGGACACAAAGCACCTACAGCAATGGATACATCTCATGTTTCTTCATTTACAGGTGAGATTACCCCCCCCACCTCCACCCCACTTCCCCCCCAAAAAAACAATTTGAAACTATTGAATTGAATTAAAATATCATTAATGAGTCATTAGTATCTCTGAATTACTTAGCATCTCAAAGTGAACATCACATGATGTCATTATTCCTATGCCCAGTTTATATATCATGTCATGATCGTACCAGGCAGTATTACAACTATACAGTAGAGACTTGTAGTGAGTCCTTGTGACACACAGTTCTATGTGAGGATCAAGCTATTCTGTGTGTTGGCTTGACGTTTCGATCCTAGCAGGATCTTCTTCTGAGGCTGAATGACAAGTTACAGAAACAGAAAAGACAATTACACACACAGAATGCAGAAAGGTTAATGAGCAGGGTGAACACAAAAGAGATAGATATAAGGGAAAGATTAGTAGACAAGGGATGGAAAGAAGAAAGAAACCAACATCGAGAAGGGGAGAGGTAGGAGATATACTGTGGAGGGACAAAGAGAGGATTAAGGGAAGAGGGTAGGAATAAACTAGAGAAGGACAAAGACAGAAAAGTGTGGAGAAAAAAAGGTGGAAGAGAGCTATGAGAAGAGGGGTGACAGAGGGGGAAAAGGGGAGATAGAAGGGTTGGGGGGGGGGGGAGCAGAAGAAAGGTTGGTCATATCCTTCCTGAATGTTGAGCCCATGAGGTTGAATGGTGCAAAGGCATTGCATGCACAGTCTCTCTTTGCTCATACGTTCTAGGTCAGGACGGCTACCTAAAGATTCTGTTTGTTATGTAATTGAATTAGTTTTTCACCCTGTTTGTGGTTTTTATCATCCTAGGCGACATCATCCAGTCCAGTATCTTTGGGAGACAAAGCTGTGCAGAGCCTAAAGAAGATTTGGGAGGAACACAAAAGTGCAGAAGGAAACATGACATTCCTAAAACTCATCACTCAGAATTTTCCATCTCCAAAGGTGAGCTTTAATTAAGACAAGTCCATGCAAAGAGCTAGATTTTGTTTCTAAAGATGAAAAATAATTTTGTAATTTTATTTGAAGACAAAAAGTAGCAAATAAAATGACTGTGTTGGATCATAAGCAAACATTTGCTATCAGTTGAGTTTCTTTTCTGAAAGTTTTTCTTTCAAATGGTGCCCAATTTGGGCTTCGAAATTTGGGCTATATTTACTGGCTTATTGCTGGTGAATTTTGAGGTTTGCCAGTATGGGAAAAAGGCTCTGGTAGATATTAAGAACTTGAACACATTGAAATAGTTGGTAACAATTGTCAGTCTAAGAATGGATATGATTTATGTAAATAATATAAGCTCTGTATTACTGCTTATTAGTAGCAAATATTATTGGACCCCATGATTAATGTAACTAAGGTAAGCCCTGTATTACTGCTTGGACTGCTACGATAAGCATGTTTTTGCCTCAGATGTTGCAGTTGTTTTTATGTCCTCCATTCATTTGTATGTAGTCTCAATCAGACTGGGGAGCGGGGGGGGGGGGAGTACTCGCTTTGATGGGTGTAGATAAGCTCCAGTTGCCAAAGTGTCAAAGGTGTTAACTGAAACACGCAAGCTACAGACATTCTTTTTCTTACTGATTATTTGTTTTGCTTCCCTCTACTCAAGGTTCAACAGTCCTTGGTGCAACAACTGTGCAATGCCAGTTACTACGATCTCTTTATGTACGACTCAGAACTGGGTGCCTGGAGCTGTTTCGTCTGTAGTAACCCTAGCAAACTTGGTAAGTTGAGAAGTTTGGGAATGTCAAGGAATGGGGTAAGGCTGGATAGGTCAAATAGTAGAGAACAGAACTTGTTTTTCCTGAAATGACCAATTGCAATTCAATTCAAGCCAGTAATTTTGGTGCTCATTGAGAAAATTTGTGAGCAAATTCCCCAGTCTGTGTTTTGCTCATAATTCTTTTATGTCGTTTATGATGGAAATGTTATGCCACAGACTTGTTGTGGTATCCTTTTACTTTTAATGCAAACTACTTGTGTTAAATGAAGAAAGATGCAGATACACAGAGGAAGTGTAAAAGAAATTTCTTTAAATTATGCATCGCTGCATAGGTATTAGAAACTGGGGCCTATCGTCTAACGTTGAGTGGAGATTTTATGCCATTTCTTCGCAAAGAGGTCAATTTTCTTTTCTCTCAGATGCTCTGTCAGCAGACAGGCCATTAATTGAAGGTCAGTTGAAGGAGAAGAAAGTGAGGTGGAAACTATTTAAAAGATGGAGGACACAGTACTTCACTCTGGCAGGAGAAAGACTATTTCCTAGAGGGAGTGTAAGTATCATTTAGATAAATAGGAGGAGGGGGTGGTGGGGGCGGGGGTAGAGAGGACACAGTACTTTACCCTGGCAGGAGAAAGACTATTTCCTAGAGGGAGTGTAAGTATCATTTAGATGAATAGGAGGAGGGGGTGGTGGGGGCGGGGGTAGAGAGGACACAGTACTTTACCCTGGCAGGAGAAAGACTATTTCCTAGAGGGAGTGTAAGTATCATTTAGATGAATAGGAGGAGGGGGTGGTGGGGGCGGGGGTAGAGAGGACACAGTACTTTACCCTGGCAGGAGAAAGACTATTTCCTAGAGGGAGTGTAAGTGTCATATAGGTGAATAGGAGGAGGGGGGGGGGGGGGTGGTAGTGTGGACCCAGTACTTAACCTAGCAGGAGAAAGACTTTTTCCCAGGGGAAGTGTAAGTATTATATAGATGAATGGGGGGGGGGGGGGCAGTAGGGTGGATCCAGTGCTTAACCTAGCAGGAGAAAAATTTTTCAGAGGGAGTGTATTATTAAGTATTAGAATGGATGAATGGGAGGGAGGGAGGGAGGAAAGGGGGGGGGGTTAGGATTGGGGGTGGTTTGAGAAGGACCCAGTCTTTCATGGTAACATGGGAAAGACTCTTCCCAGCGAGTGTTTAAGTAATAGTTTGGAGGGGTAGGGTAGGACCCAGTATGCCCATCTAGTAGGAGACATACTTGGCATTGGTTGGATGGGTAGGGGAAAGTGTACGACCCAATACCTCAGCCCTTATACCCCGCACTCACACGAGGGCATAGATGGAGAGGTTACCATGGAGACACATGCATCCAGACTTAAAGCTGCTGTATAAATACTCATCACTCGTTAATAACTTACGAATTATGTTTTTTTAATAACCAGGACAAGTCAAATTCAATACCGATCGAAATCAGCAAGGTACGTAGCGTGAAGACCGTTGGGAGAAGGAGAGACAGAACGATTCCCAAAGCGTTTGAGATCTTCACAGACGACCACAAGACGTACATGTTTAAAGCCAAGGACGGCAGCAATGCCGAACAGTGGGTGCAGTGTCTGACCTTAGCCATGCACAAAGGAAAACACACGGAAGATGTCACAAAATAGATGGGTATAATCAGGAAAGAATCTTGGACGTTTAACTTTAAGGACATAAATTTTAAAAAAAAATGAAAAAAAAAATTTAGTCATTAAAACAGATGTCTATGGATAGATTACTCAGAGGTATGAAAACAAAAATTAAAATAGATCTCTTTAAACTTATGAATTTTTTTTTTTAGAGCCAAACAATAAGACATTGTTTCAAGTATGAAATATATTTTAGGGTATTGTTTCAAAATTCCATTCCTTTAGAGTGCTATATATTTTTTGTTATTTTGTTTTTTTCCATGACAGTTCCACTTCAATTAAATTGATTTTTTGATTGATCGAGCCTTTTATTGATCATGATTAAGATAAGTAGAAACGAATCTTGTGAATGTGTGTTCATATGTGGGTTTGTTTAGTCATGTTGTGAAAGCTTCCGAGGAGGGGAAACGCTAGGGCAACTAAAACACATTACTGTAACATTTGATTATCCTTGCAATCCACAGTGCAAAAAATCCTTCACGATACAAATAACATTTCTAAGCTATGCTATAATGAAGCAAGAAAACCCTGTCACCACCTGGGAGCTTCTCTATACCTATGCCCTAAATAGGTTTACCCCCTCCCCTGCCCCCCAGTTTATAACTTTGAGCTTGCGTTATGTGTGCTTGCTAAAGTCAAATTATGAGAAATTAAAAAATTTTGTCATAATTGGCAATTTTTTTTTGATTCCTAATGGTAATGTCGACAAAGTTGTCTGTTGTAAATTTTGTCTGATTGGAACGAAATGGTTCACATATTTGTTAATCTTTTCTTGATTTTGGCCTAAATATCATGTAGCTTGTCTATTTATAAATCATGTGTTGAAAAAAAATCTGAGAATTTGTTTGTGCAAAATATGGAAAATCTTAAAACTAGTTGTTTAATCATAAGTATTCATTCTTTTGTCCTTAAAAAAAAGGATTTTGTTACAGAAAAAAAAAGTAAAAATGTACGTGTGGGACACAATCTGGGATAAATATGCAACATTCATATGACAAATTGTCATTTCACCACAAGTATGGTATTCATGAATTAATCCACTCCCCCTTACATTGTATAAAGGTAAGCTCTCCTGTGATTAACTGTTGAACTGAACAATAAAAAACTAAATGGAAATGATAACATTTTCTAGAGAAAACACAGACAAATATTGCATTTGCTTTCCAATTCGGACTTAAAATCTGAAAATTGTTGTATTAAAAAGTTTTTTGAAATTGTCATGTGGTGGGTTGTGTGTATGTGGATCTTTGACGAGAAAAAACTCAAAAACATTTAGTGTCTTACAATATTATTAGAAATTCATCTCTGACAAATAAACAGACTTTAAAATTAGCTCTGTGTATTTGCCCTGTATATTAGCCCTGTGTTGTACATGGTTCAATGGTTATTAAATACTTAAAGTGAATATTACATCACAAAGTTTTCAAGGCTTGATTTTGCAAAGGTCCTTAAAACCTGTCATTGGAATCAAACATATCTTTACTGTTGTTACATTGGCTTTGTGGCTTAAAAGCAGGAATTATGGTTTTACCATGCTTCAAACAACACACATAAAGCATACACAAATATGTCTGTTATCGTTAGAGCAGGAATCGGGATTTGACTCTCCTGCAAGCATCACATTAAGAAGCATACACACCTATCTCAGTGACCTGCTTTTAATAATTTAAGCATGAATCAGGATTTGATCCTACTTCAAGCAATACACTAAGGAGGGTACAAAACAAGGTGGGAGGGGGGGGGGGGGGACACATGATCCAATGTTAGCCCCAAATTATCTGGTGCATTCTTATTATGACATGTAGGAAGCTAAAATAAAGAGTTTTCCCAAGGTAAAAACATGAATTTTTTCATTGCAGCTTATGATTTCATAGTTCCTTTCTCATTGATTGTCATGAAAAAAAACTAATAATAATAGAAATATTAAAAGAAAAAAAAAGAACATGACTTTTCACATGAGCAACAATTACAATTTTTATACAGTTTTGTTTCTTCAAAATTTATTGTAGATAGTTGTCACAGCTAGTTTAAAAGACTTTATTACTATCTTTGCCAAAATTTCATTCAAGTTGAACAAGATTTTTTTCCTACCCCTATTTGGACAGGAACAGCTTATGTATTCCAATTACTTATTCTATCAGTATTTAAAGATTATTGTTAACAAATAATGTGCACTGCCTTATTGAAGCTGGTATTCAATTTTGACCCATTTTTTTTTTGACACCCTGAAATGAATTTAATATTTTTTGCAACTTTTTCTTATCTTTATTTGTTTTGCTTTCTTCTAGAGATTTCATAAGTCAAGAATTACAGGTACAAAAATTCATCTGAAAAGTACTTTTTTTTTTTTCACTATTTCATCTATAAACATGTTTTGCTAGAAATATTCAAGTAACAATGAAGACTTAAGAAATGCCATAAAAGAATAAGGAACATACAAAAACGAAAATGAGCCAAAGAAAAAGGCGAAAAAAGAAGCAGATATTTTCTGAAAGATCAAATAATTCATTCCGTGTTTTATCTTGCTGCTATTAATCATGTGTACAGTCTTTATAGTAAGAGAATCTAGTTTTGGTTTATAAATCAAATGGTCTTGTATTTGAATATTAGAAGACCCTCTAGTATTATAATTTTTTTCATAAATTCATCTCAATTGTGAAATTGTAATAGCATAATCACCATTCCTCTCGTAACATTTGAAGTCGTCCTGAGAAGGACTTTCTAGTACTAAAAAGAACCATAGTTAATTTTATTTTTATTCTTTTTGAGCAAGTGTTCCTAGTACAAGAACCATAGTTTTATTTGTGTTCCTCCACACAAGGTATTGAGTAGTGTTTAGTGATGGTTCCTTCCTCAGGGTAAAGAATATATTTGTGTTTGAGCAGCGGGGGTTTATTACATATTAGTCGTCATCTTGTCAAACAGTGTTTCCTCATACACAAGTAAACTTGTCTTCAAGTTTCAAGTTTATTAAAAAATCTGGTATAAAATACATGAAAGGACATATTTATAAATAGGATATGAAAAACAGTTAAAGAGTTATAAAGCTTAAAATAGCAAGTACTGTAATGTACAAATAATAAATCAAAAGTTAATCAATGAATTAAAGTAGGTTTTGTGTTACAACAACCTGAATAAATATGGCAGCCCTATAAATGAATTTTTTTTTTTAAAACGTACAGTTTCGAAATTTTGGCATAGTTTGTCCTATTTCTTGAATGGATGGGCAGGAAATTCCTACAATTAATTAAAAGTCCCATCAATTAACCATTCTCTTGTTTGCAAATGTTTAAAAGTGTACAGAACAGTAAAAATAGTACTCTTGCTTTAGCAGTCATTTGTGTAAAATAGATAGTCGATGATGGATGTTTCGTCTCTGGGCTTTGCTCTCTGTCTATTATTAGGATGTTTTGATTGCGACAACTTGTCTTGGGACAGATAGTTCAAGGGTGTCTTAAAGGCATTGAAGACTCGCCCCAAACCGTGTGCGGCCATCTGAAAAAGTTAACTTTCTGTTGCTTGCAAGTGAAGTTTTGTTTGTGTCGCTACAAAATGCAGACAGTAATGAAACGTGATACGTTGTTATCTTTAGCTGGACCTGAGATGTCCATCGCTGTATCATTTATACACTGTGCTGTGTGTATTGACCGCAGCTGTATGTACGGACTGTACACTAGTGTCTAATTAGCGACGGTAGCAAGCTGTGTGTGTATTTTCTGGGATCGATGGTGGTGTCTAACACTTCTGTTACACCTCATTCGAAACTAGGTCAAATAACCGGCATTAGACGTTTCTTTTTGCGTGAGTCTTCACACCCTTTAAACACTGGGGTCGAGAAAAGCTATGTACTACAAAGTATTCATCATTAGAGCATATCAGTTACAGAGCACTACGAACTGCACTACTGTAACTGTTGAGAAATAATGCTCGTTTCTAATACTTCAACTTCAGAATGGGAGAAGGAAAAGAGTAGAAAATTAACATGCTCTGTCTGGATATCTAAGCTAAAATGAGTTGTTTCCTTTAAGTTTTTTTTTTTCTTTTTTGCCAACCTTTTCAGTTTTCACATTTTGAGTATTCAAGAATAGCTTTTTAATACCTGTAAGATGTTAGTTTAAGTATACTAGGCTTCTTTGAATTAGATTTTAATTAAAAACAGTAGTTAGTGCTGGTATTCAAAACGGGAATGGTGCAAAATTGGTAGAAATGTAGTTATTTTGGACTTCTTTACAGATATTGACAGACACAAGTGATTATAAGATGAAGAAAAAGTGACCCAAATCATAATGAATGCTTTGGTAATGAACATGGTGCTTTAGAGTAATTTTAAGTCTTTCTTGTTTAATATGTTTAAATAAATAAACAGAAAGTTATTTCATTTTATGTTTCGATTTGAAATGTGGCTTTACAAAGAAAATTTTTCAAGGAAGTAAATATTAATGAATTTTTTTGAAAATTTTATGGATACCCTTTCTTCTCTGATAAATCAATGTGAAATTAATCTTCATATGTAATAAACGTCTTGTCGTATGGTTTAAGTGAAAATGTTATAGACAATTTGGAATAGCTTTGCTTTTTGTTCCTGAATTGAAAAGTTGGTAAACACTGCGGAATTGCAAAGAAGGAAATAGATGATGAAATAATTTATCCTGAGTCAAATTCTCCATTTTTGTCAAACTTCATTTAAAGGCATTGAAGACTCGCCCCAAACCCCGTGTTGCGCTCTGAAAAAGTTAACTTTCCGTTGCTTGCAAGTGAAGTTCTCTTCTTGTCGCTACAAAATGCAGACAGTAATGAAACGTGATACCTTGTTATCTTTTATCTAGACCTGAGATGTCCATCGCTGTTATGTACACTGTGCTGTGGGTATTGACGGTAGCTGTATGCATTGACTGTACACTAGTGTCTAATTACCGACGGTAGCAAGCTGTGTGTGTATTTTCTGGGACCTTGGTGTTTAGAACTGTGCAGAAAGGGATTGTTCAATGAGTGCGGGGGGGGGGGGGTGGGATGAGATGCTGGTACATTACAGATTCATCCAGCAATCCCTGCTACCATTTGTTGAAAGTACTAGATTGAATATTTAAAAGATTCTTAGTGATACTGAATAAATTGGCCTGGCTTGGAAGAGCCCATTTGGGATACAGATTTTTGATTCCACCTGGCTGAAACTTCCTTCAAATGAAACCCTAGTTTTAGAAAATATAAATTTGAATATTGTATTCCATTTTGTTATGAATTCCCAAAGGTGGTATTAAAATAACTGCATAGGTTGTTACAGGAAACAAAAGGTTATCAACTTAAAACTGACAATCAACCCCTCTTGGCCACTGGTAACTGAGGAACAATAGCTTAATACAAAGGAGGGGATGGGGGGGTGGGTGGGGGAAGTACCCCACCAAACGTCTCTGTCTCTCCATTCTTCTGTATGTATATATATGTGTGTTCAACAACACGCATCATAAAAATATGAAAAACTAACATGAACAAAAGAGTTCCTCTGTTCCCTACTCCTCTGACTAACTTTCCTCTGTTCCCTACTCCTTTCTCCCTTCCCCCCCCCCCCCCTTTCACTCTTCTTCTCACAGCTCTCTTCCCCTCCATTTTTCTTCACACCTTTCTGTCTTTGTCCCTCTCCAGTTTATTCCTTACCCTGTGCCTTTAATCCTCTCTTTGTCCCTCCACAGTTTATCTCCTTCCTCTCCTCTTCTCCTGTTGCTTTCCACTTATAATCCCCTTTCATCCATCTCATTGTGTTCACCGTGCTCATTAACCTGTCTGTATTCTGTGCGTGTTTTTGTCCCCTCTGTTACTGTAACTTGTCATTTAGCCTCTGAAGAAGATCCTGCTAGGATCGAAACGTCAGGCCAACTTACTTTTACACATGAAAAAAAGAGAATAGGATACATATTTCCATTGTCATAAAAATGACACCAATTTTCTATTTCCTCAAATTATTTCTAATTGCAAGAAAGAAAACATATCAAATTAAATTTGACTTGAAATATTTTTTTCTGACCAAGAGAACTCTCTCCACATCATATTGATTTCATCTTCATAAATAAAGAATGCAACCCACCTTAAGGTAGCATCCCTTGAAATATTTCACTTGGTTTCATGAAAGACCAATCAAAATTTACATGTTTATACATGCTGCATATTAATATTACCGTAAATATCCTAGTATAACTGGTCGTCTTTTACCTACAAAAAAAAAATATTATAGCAAAAAATGGCAAAAAGGTTGACATTCTCAAATAACTCACTTCAAAGTAAAATACAAAACCTCATATTGAAAATTGGTCATCTAATTTGAAAGGAATACAAAACACAATTTCTGAGAGTATTTCTTTAAGAAAGGATCACAAATGATAGAGAAAAATTAAAGAAAACTCACAACTGTAGTTCAAAGACCTATCAAATACCTGCATGCGTTTCCCACAAGACATTTCATTTTCACATGATTCCCACCATTTCGAACAAATGAAACACAGGACTACTTCCCTACCAAAAAGATGTGTGGTTAAATATGAGGCCTACACACCAATGAGGACAAGCCTAAACCGGTTGGTAACTTTTCGCAAGATATAAGCTAACCCCTTTCCATTCACTTTTGGTGAGGTGAATATTCAAAGAGCCATGAAGCCCTAAACAAGATATGAGAGTAGCCATAATTTTTCACCACAGATTTATTTAATATATCGTAAACTTATCATTAACTCTCACACTGTCTTACCAAAATTACATCATTTCAAGAAGTGTTCAAAATCCGGATCTTTCTAAGCTTTTCCAGACTAAACTTCAAAAATTCAACGAGTGTCAAGACTTAGATAAGTCTTCGACTAAAAACTTTATAAGCAAATTGAGATAGATGTTAAAATTTGTAGACTCCTACTCCTACATACCTAATGTAGGATGGAGACAAAAACCATTCCTCTATGAATCCACAAACACCAGCAAATTGTTCAAAAAGAAACTGGACCACTTTCACCTGCATGACATTCCTTCATTTCACATTGTACTATTAATGAGTTGCAAGTTTTAATGTAACTTTGTTTTGATTTATCTTTAAAAAACCTGCTTAGTAAAATGAAAATAGAATTGAATTGAAATTATTCACACACTGCATTGCAATTGAGTTGAATAGACTTTTAGACTTGCCTAGTTATCCATATATACACAGTGCCCAGGGAACTTTATAGATGCCATTAGCTATCATAACTTGGGATTATATAGGCCAAAAACCTTACATGACACCTATAAAAAGTAATGAAATCGGACAATCCCCCACATACCTCCCCTTTCAAAGGAAAAAGGGGAAAAAAAGCAAATGTGAGATGTTTTAGTGATATTTGATAAATGTTTCCATCTATAGTACATACGGCTGGTTAGTTTCAGATATTTCAAAGGAAGAAACCTTTCTAGGAGTACAGATATGTAAATAAAGGTACATTCGTAAACAGTAAATGATCATAAAAAATAAGTATATGGATTTTACAAAAATAATGTCTTCACGTTATCCTATTTATGATGCGAGGTGAATCATAGAATTAAGAACAGAAAGTCTTTGAAATACCGCGTGATATAAATTGAGGAAGGATTTTAAAGACAATTCCAAAAGACTACAAAGTAACAAGCTTGATCACGGCTACTATTAAATGCTGCTATATTAACCATGTTTGGATATATATAAAAAGGGGAAAAAAAACTCATCTTCCTTATGTAGTGCTCACATTGTTTACTTTCTTTCCAAAACTAACCCCAACATGATATTTGTCCAAATTGTATGACTTCTGGCCATCGGTACCAGTAGCCATGTTTTTTTTTTATATCTACACATTTCCAACAATTTGTAAGGAGTATATCAATCGAGGACCCTGAACAAATCACGATGCAAAAACAGGCAGAAAAAAAAAAAAACCCAGGGGAAGGAGACTATGTCAACGTACCAAATGACATTTATATACGGGCATAATCTCAACAACACAATGTCTCTCAATGGCCATATTGACATTATATTTACCCATTGAAGTTTCAGTTACTCAGCGAAAAAATTTTGAAAAAGTAAATAAACCTTTCCAAGGAAAAAAAACTTATTAAAAAAATTAATTAAAAAACTGCAATAACGACAATCTGTTTCGAATGTCCAAATGACGATTGCGAACCTGGTGATGACACACAGCACAACTTTGAAATATTTCATTCATGTTTCATATTTTTTAAAGAGAATCGGTAGATTTATTTTATAGATCATCCTCGAGTATTTTACACCTTATCTGTCATATTACATCATTGCACTTAAAATAATACCTTCTTCCTCACCAGCAGCGGTAGCAGCGGGTTCTTTAATATTTAATGCTACCTCTTTCCAGAGTCATCTAGAATTAGAGTTAAGTCCAAGTCATTGGATGTGTCTGTCACCTCCTGTTTCAATTCCTCAAAGCAGTTCTTTGCATAATTAATCTGTTGGGATACCTGAATATAATTTAACAAAGAAGAAAAACATAAATAACCAGAATGCAAAAATGCATTGTGGTTTCGATGATGTAACATGAGCAGTTTTCTTCATGAATCTGATGTAATGTATAGTGAGGGTGTACATGTTTACAAGGGTTTCACGATTTGACCTCTGATGACCCCAAATGACCTTTAACCTTGACCAAAAACTATAGGCTTCTTTAACTCAACGTGGTACTTCTACACATTAAATATGAGGTCCTCCCAAGCTTTCCTTCTTGGGATATCGTGCTTACAAGATTTTCACAATTTCACCCCTGGTGACCCAAATGACCTTTGACCTCCATTAGAAACAATAGGTTTCTTGTACTCAATGTGGTACTTCTACACACTGAGTATGAAGTTGGTCTGACCTTCCCTTCTTGAGATATCGTGTTTACAAGGTTTTCACAATTTGACCCCCGATGACCCTAACCGACCTTTGACCTCCACCAAAAACACAAGGGCTTCTTGAACTCAATGAGGTACTTCTACATGCTAAATATGAAATTGGTCTGACCTTCCCTTCTTAAGATATCATGTTTACAAGCTGGGCATCACAAACACACTAACACGCACATACGCCATCATGAATGCATAGGTTACGGTTATCATCAAAACCAAAACTAAAAACACCATAAGCAAATAAGAAAGAAAGAAACAAACAAATGGATTTAAATTTTTTCTATGTGATCTCAGGTTACAGTATGCAAAGTACTGTGAGGTTTGACTGCCACCCCACCCCCACCCTCCCCCACAAAGACATTGCTATATAGGGATCACCACCAACTAAGGACTGGAGAGCGCTGTCCCAAACTTTTCTGGGCTCTTTTTCAAGTTTGATACCCCATTTTGAATCCTTACCTTCTTGGCAATCTTCTCACTGTCACAGACCACCTTCGGTCTATCTCTGTTTAACTCAGAAGGTTGGCTAGAATATCCAGTATAATCTACTCCCACTTTGGTCAGCTCGATAACAAATTTATTAGCTGTGGATTCAAAAAAAAATGACAAAACAGTAACAGCCAACTAACTTTGCCAACGAACTTCCATTTGCTCTTTTCGTCTGGCAGTCTTAAAACAAATAATTCTCGACCAGCAATTTGTTGATAAAATACTGAACATGATGGAACATTGTTCAGTCCCAGTAAAGATTTATGAAGGAGTCCCCTTCCCACCTCCCCACACTGCCCCCCTCCAATCATTTGGACTTTAAACGCTAAACTTTGAGTGACCTTGAACTCTTCATCATTGTTTCCTAAACTTACACATATTTGGACTTCCCTTTCTCTTTAACTGAGAAATAAACATGCATCCAGCCTTTTTGCTTTTTTCTAGTAAGAGTTCAAACTTATGCTTTCATTTGATGAAGAACACAAATTTCAATATCATACTCCTTTACTGTTTGTTTTGCATGTCTAAAGCTCATGTTGACTTTTTGTTTATCGTTTTCAGCTTAACTATCATGCTTGTATTTTTATGATATAAATCAAACCTCTTATACATGCGGGGACAGCCACCATGGATTCTCCTTGCATGGGAACCCCGTGTACCACCTAACTTGTGGTATTACAGTATTTGACAACCCACAATGCCATTTTGCGAGGCAAACCTACTAAATCTTGTGGCTCACCTGACATCCCTTTACGGGCGTGGATGAGGTCCTTGTGGTTCACTTGTAGGACTGGTTCTTTGGGCTTAGCGTGGCCCAAGAAATAGGTGGCCTTGCTGGTTATGAGGGCTATCATGCCATCGGCACTGGTTTGTCGGACTGTCTCTAGGGCGAAATACCTTCGGATTCAAAATTGAAACCATAATGCAGTATTATAACATATTGCCATGACTATGGGAATAATGTTGTGCATTGTTCCATATATATTCTAATTACTCAAGTCAAACATTTAAGGTTTATGTACATGTGTTATTAAAAAGCAGAAGAGAAACCATTGGAAGAAATTCAACAACATTTGCATTTTACCAAGTTAGTCACGTCTTTATGCATGCGGTTAGTTATTTAGGCTTTTTGAAAGCGACTGATATCATCAAGGCTTCCAAGCTCTCCTTTGGATTCAAATGTAACTTTGACTCATTTCTGAACAAGCTATCTAACAATCATACTTAATGGATACCTCTCATTTCAACTAAGAGATTTGGGCCCATTCAACCATTTTTCTTATCTAACAAGAGAAATTTCATACGGCCTAGAACATTTTTCAATTCCAAAAATGTAATGCAATGGCTCCTTTTTGCACTTCGAAAATACTCTACATTAATACGTGTCATTTTATTATTGTTACAAATGTAAATTGTTTGACTGACGTACAAACAGAGTAGGTTTTCAGGCACAATGTCTTTCCCGTTAACCGTTGAGTACGGTGGCACTACATTGTGACAAAGTTCAAAATCGAATACAGCTGTTGGCTACTCATCTTGAATTAAATGCATCATGTAAACCACTCCCATAATCCTGTATTTCAATTACTGACAGCTTTGAGAGACAACTTACCTCTCTCCTCCCAGACCGTCAAACAGTTTCAGTACGTAGTCGTGACCCTTTGCGTCGTGGGCGGAATATCGAGAGATGCCCCCTCCTGCCTTGATGCCGCACCGTGGCGGTCGTATCCGGTCCGGCATCTGGTTCTCCCCGTCGGTGGTGCTTCTCAGAGCGTTGAGGGTTCCAGATGCCAAGTCTAACACCCCTGCAGTCGGCTTGGTGAATGTACCCAACACACCCTTTCCTACACCTTTCATGAAACCCTTTGTGCAATAAAAGACAAGTGAAATGAAATCGGTGACTAATAGAGATATTACTTTTATGCATTTAAAACAAAAATAACCAAAGCTAATCTCTTTTGGAGGTTTTGAGATTTTTTACCATTTATCAGAAATGACTGCCAGTACTTCAGAATTCTTCATCCTTCCAAAGAGTTGAATTTAAATGGGTGGCGATGAGAGTAGGTTCTTAATCAAACACCGTTCTAAAATGAAACACGGTCCTCTACTTCAACCTAAATATGTTCATCATAATTATTTTCTATTCTCTGGTAATGAATTCTGATCCAACTACAAAAAAAAAATATTGACTGGAATTTTACTTTAAATATTATGGAGCTGTTAAGAGATTGTCTGTATGTTACTGTAGAAGCAGACCCTAACAGTTTTATTTTACGATTAAATTCACAACTAAAATGACCAATAAATGAGTAACTTTGGATATTAATGTAGTGGATTTTCAGGAAGACTGGTAGAATAGAAATCTCCAAATACACTGAAGCAGCAACACTGATATATAGGCATTTTAAGTATGTCAACATTTTGATCCTCTGTATCTAATACGATACATTGCTTAGTTCTTGTTTTTAAAATGTTTTTTTTATAGTAAACTAATTCAACACTTACGATACAATATAACAACTACAGCTACAGTACAGCACATCAAGATCACATCAAGTTGGACATTCAAGGTAATCTAAACTTCAGTTGTATTCATTAAAAGAATAACAGTCTTCTGTCTCAAAGTAAATGTACCTTTTACCACCCACAAATATTGAAAATGAATACTAGTCGTCAGCCCGGTGCAAGGCTACACTTACCCCCACACCTTCCTCAGAAGCACCCTGAATCGGCTGTGTTAGGACACTGGTTAGGCCCCCTATCACCCCAAAGGCAAATCCTTTCAGCCCGGCGCTGAGATGACCCACCGAAGAGCCGTCGTGGTCCCCTCTGATGGCGTTCCTGACTTCCTGGTGGTGTTGGTCGAGAGTCATGGTGCCGACACCATCAGATATGGAGCCTGTGACCTGTTGGTTTGGGAATTTAATCACAAATAAAACCCCACTTGGATCAAGCCATACGTATTACTATGAAATATTGCAATGATAACAATGCTACTCATATATCAATCATTTATTCAACTGCAATCAGCACGATGCACTTACAACTGCTCCACAGGTAAATATGCTAAGCTTAGTTTGCCTTCCTTCCCCATGCTACAAAACCACTTTCTTCTTTTGCAATGTTTACCTCTTTGCATGTGTAGAAATCCTTCCTCAAGTACAAAACTTCATAGTTTTGTCTTCATTGTTCAAAGTTTTGTGAAAGGTTTTTTGCAGTTTCACTATGAAAGTGATATGCTAGGTTTTTAATTTGTTCCCTCATCAAGTTTCCCACTACTGTAACCAGCCTACCTTAGCAGCTGAGTTGCTGACACCATGGGTCACATTCTTGACCAGCCCGGCGACACTTCTGTCAAAGACCAGTTCCTTCAACCCGTCTCGAATGTCTTGCAGAAGCCCGATGGGGTTGCCGAGAAAGTCCACGGCACCGAGGATTTTGATGGCTTGACTTCTAAGTTCCTGTAAAATAAGAAGATCCATTTTGGGTCGTCAATAAAATGAATAGTTTACTTGATACGATTATGGTTTAGATCTTCTATTTTGTGACCATTTTTTTTATTCTTAGTTAACAATTCTGTGATTCGTTTCGTTCAATAATGTCGAAGGAATTTTTTGTCGCCATAAAATTTTACAAAGAGTTGAAGATATCCAAGTCCTCAAGAGATGTGATCAAGAGAGCAGTGGTATCTAAATAATGTAAAGACAAGCAATGCTCTGTATCAAAACAGTCCTTCCCTGTCTTGGTGGAATCATCAAGACTTCTTAGACCAAAAATATAATTACGACGAGGCAAGATAGTCAGAGTAACTCTCACACTTTGGGAACAGACTTGATTTCTGTGAGTTATTCAAAAGATTTAACCTTTTAATACCTAACATTTTATCATAAAAAAATCTTTTGTAAACTTTCTCCTCATTTCCATACTCTAAGAGAACTATTTCGACTGAAAAATTGAAACGGCAGAGAGAAAATAATTGCACCGACCTCATTATAATGCTTTTTAACGGCATCCAAGAAGAATTCCTGCGTCTCAAATTGATGTTGACTGACAAAATCATCGAGGGAGACAGGAGCGTCCTCAAACTGCATCAGGATCAGGTGAAGTTGGTGACGGAGGGCCACGAGATGCTTCGGTAGGTTTCCGGAGGTCAACACGCTCAGTCGGAACGACAACGAATTGATCCTCAGACTCTCAAAGTAATATCTCTTGGATTGTGACTCCGTCACCATTTTTCTGTTGAGATCAGAGAGGAAGAATCTAGAGCAGGGGTTCCCTAACTGGGGTGCATGAACCCCCAGGGGGTGCGTGAGTCCATCCCAGGGGGTTCGTGAGATGTTTCTGAAAGCCAAAACTAGAGTACTTTTTGTTGAACTAAAATTTGAAATATCGTATAATTTAGTAATGTACAAAAGTTGTACTTATCGACAAACTCTTTTTCGCGTTCCGTACGCTTATGTTGCCATAGTAGTACTGTACCGTGCATGTGATAAAAAACAGGAGCATCCGTCTCATCGTGTGTGGTGAGCAATCAATGTGTGATACAATTCGTGATCTGATCTTGAAGTTTCCAATAAATATTTGTTCATCTCTTGTTTTTTTTTCCATTACAATATTACACTATGAACTTGATCTTTAACAAAGCACTATTATGTGTATTATAATTACTCAGATCGTGTCTCGAAGAGTTGGGGGTTCGTGGACAGCTCTGACATCCACAGAGGGTTCGTGGGGGGAATAAAGTTAGGGAAACTCTGATCTAGAGGATGAAATGGAACCATATAGAACGCTACTTTTACGAGACACTGGGAGGACTAACTGGAGTGTGTCTGTGTCATAAATTGAATCTGAAACTGACAGAGGTGAGAGGCCTTGTAAAAACCAGAGAAATGCACACTGGCCACCTCTTGTACTATTGGACCTACAGAAAGTTGGCTAGAAATTACTATGCGTATAAAATTCAGTCCAGTTTGGTATCAGTTGGATCATCGACACGGTATTTTGTTTTCAGAACGCAGAGCAGTCACATGACTACAAGTGCTGATGACCCAAATATCGTCAAGGTGAAAGACTGAACAGAAGCCTTATATTTTAACCAAATTTTCAATGTTAAACTTGTTGAACAATGTAATTCACTTCGGATGAGGTCATTTCCAAATGAGAAAACTTGAAATTGCTTCAAGTAATAAACCCACCTAACTGGGATGGAATCCATGAACATGCATATGTTCCATATGAATCCATGTTCCATATGAATCCATGAACATGCTGGATCATATTCAAGTGACCACACAGGCTTGCTATCCTCTCTAATAACATTAAATTATTACATACCACGTCAGAGATAAAGTGAAACACCATGACAATTCAGCTACTTTAGCTATATGATTTGTTAAGGTCGTCTTTTGCATTGGCAGTGCATCATGCAGTTTGTATTACATCATACTGGACAGACGAAGGATGCAAAATGGCATGTAGCTTACATACAATTCCCATCCATCAGCTGCGAATCCAGTTAATGGTTTCAACTTATGTTGAAAATTGTGGTTTGCAAAACTGGCCCATAAAAGACCTATCATTAAAGCTCAAGCTTGGACCCACAAACTCCCCCTGTCTGTCTGTCTGTCTGTCTGTCTGTCTATTTATCTATCTATCTGTCTATATATATATGGTTCGATGGTATTACCAATATGGTGCATCTAAATTCACCTTTCGTGAATCTTCTTCACTATTTTACAACAATTCTGAATAACAAGAAACGTTACCTGAGACTGTCGTAGTAAGCTTCGTTCATTTTCTCAATGGCGCTGTCTGGCTGTGCAAAACCAGCAAATTCCAGGAGTTTCATCAGCAGCAGCTCCTCGATGTTCAGACTCAGTTTTCTTAATGATACATAGAACCGCTAACGGAGAAGAAAATGATTTTAATTGTGAAAGACAAATTTAAAGTTGCACTATGAGGTAAACACAAACAGGATGATAGTTTGACAGTATCAACAAGGGATGTATTCTTGGCTTCTTCAAAGCAGCATTGTGTCTCAAAGCAAGCATACAGAGAGATCCATATATGTCATTGCCATGCAGTCAAACATATGAAAATAATCTAGATTCCTTTAACAAAACACTCAGCTTCAGAAAGGAAGCCTAGAGACATCCACTACTACTTCTAGTAGTACTACTGCTACTACTACTATTACTACAACTACAATTACTTCTACTACAATTACTACCACCGCTATTACAATTACTACTGCTACTAGTAGTATAGCTACTATCAATATTACTACTACTATTACTACTACTACTACTACTAGTATTACTACTACTATTACTACACTATTGCTGCTACTACTACTAGTAGTACTCACTACTACTACAAATATATACTACTATTACTACTGCTATAAGTAGTACTACTATCACTACTAGTACAATTACGACTACTGCTTCTACTACCATTACTACTGCTGCTCTTATTACTGCTGCTGCTACTGGCATGCATGCAGTATCTTGTGCTTTTGCTAAAGCCTAGCTTTTTAGCCGTTTGCCACGTGATGGTGGATGTTAATATATTTATATTCTGCCTCTTATATTTACTCTGTGGAAATTTAGGGCCTCATAGCAGCTCTTATAATATTGTTAAATTACCGACAAACTGGTCTATGAGCTTAGCCACAAGCACACATCATTACTAGCATTGCATTCATTTGGCAGTAACTTTGAATCGATTGAGTACACAGGGGATGACTGGAGCAATGGAGGATTACTGAATTTACTTCTGGAGGATTTAATTGATATTCATACTCATCAATATTCATTACTACCACTGCTACTGTAACACACTACAGACTATAGGAACTAAAAGCGATGTTTAGTGTCATTGTATCTCTTGACTCTTACCTTGAATAAATCCACAGACTGGATTTCACTATTCTGGGTTGTGATAGAGAGATTTAAAGCCTGGCTATGCTGTGGTGGTTCTTCATCTTTCAGCACATATAGGACTACTGGTCTCTTAGCTTGATGCATCTGGTTATCAATCTGGAGGGGAGTGGGGGGGGGGGTGGGGAAAGAAGAAAAATAAAGCTTGATACAACTGAGCAGAATATTATTGTCGATATAATCAAATGGCTTTCAAGACTGTCTGTAGGTAAAGGTTATATGTCTGCTACTAACAAGTAACTTGCAATGGCTGAAGCTTTTTCAATGATGTCAAGATATATAAGACAACTTTTCATTTCACAAAATGTGCTGAATAAAGAAAAGAAAATCTTACCAAAGACCTTCACAAATTCATTGATTAAAACGGTCATTTTATCTATACATTAACACCCCCCCCCCCAAGAAATCAACCTCACAGATTCATTGATTAAACAGCAATTTTATCTATACATAACGACCCCCCCAGAAATCCAAAAACCTCACAAATTCATTGATCAAACAGCCATTTTATCTAAACATAACCACCCCCCACAATCCAAAGACCTTACAAATTCATTGATCAAACAGCCATTTTATCTATACATGACCAACCCCCCAACCCCCTCCCCCACCCCAGTAGCATCTGTAATACAGGTTTGCTTGTTCTCTTTCACCACCGGTTAAAACTTAGAATGTATTGCAACATTCACAATGCAGGACAGTAAATAATACAAAGGTCACAAAATTGTGGCTCCTGTTCATTTAGTTTGATGTGTCAAGTAAATACAACTGACGTGTGATATATTGCTTCACCAATTTTGACCTCGTAGAATACGTAATGTACTAAACAAATGTTGAAGCTACTATCTGGCAGGTTATGTGATGACCATTTTGGCTTTGTGATCACTCCCCCCTCCCACATCCTCCCTCCCTCCCCCACCCACATTCCTTCTCATCTTTTCTAATCCACTGCCCTCAACGCTCCGAGAAACATGTTACACATCGCCACGCCATGTCCTCATTCATAACCCATAATGCAAGTTTTCTTCCATGTTACCTGCATGTTCTGTATGCCAGCATTAAGGTCGGTCTCTTTACTGTTGTGGTTGAAGTGGACGTCGATGCCTTTGAAAGAGGCATAGACAAGCTCCTCCATCTGATGGTTGATGATGGAGACACCAATGCCTCCCTTAAGACACAACACCACCTAGAAACAGATCAAGGTGATAAATATTCATGACATATACATCCCCCAAAATACAGATCAAAACAACATACCCAAGGGTGTGCAACACTGGTTAATCAATGGATTGCATTTGCAAAGTACTGTGTCCACCCCCCCCCCCCCCACGTTATTGTGCCTCTCAAACAGCATATATCCAGTATGTAATACAGATTCCTTTAGTGTTTATCTCATGTAGATCCTTGTAACCTCATAAAAATTATTTCTTTTCAACATGAACATTGGAAACTTAGTCTAGGCCTACTACACTTTCCAAGTGGATATATTTAGCCTAAGCTTCATTTGCATAAGAGAATTGAGCTGAAGTTGCCAGTTGCAACTGTTTATAGATGGCATGGCTTTCATTGGGTAAATAAAAAAAACGATTGATCGCTTCTGTTATGTAAGAAACACTAGACACTTAATGAATGGTTCTGGTGCATGGCAAGTGGATATACAATAAGTTCAGAAATAAAACCGAACTGCTTTAACCAGATCTGACTGGGGGTCTCTGAGCTAACTTTGCTTTCCAGCCCTTTTCTGGAGGAATTCTTCAACATTTAAGAAATATTTCTAGGTTGATCAAAAGTGGTACTGTCATGTAACCTGCACTCAGTCTGCTAAAAGTTTCTCGTTAACAGGTTTTGTGCTGATGTTTGGTGCAATATGATACTAATATATGATACTACATAGTATATACTACACATATAATATATATACTATACATATACAATCTAAACATACTAAATATACATTATATATAAGATAATATATAATATGATACTAATATATGATACTACATAGTATATACTACACATATAATATATATACTAAATATATACAATATATGTATACTACACATACAAATATGTAATATATATCATATAAGATAATCTGTTATAAAATGATACTAAAATATGATACTTTATAATATATATATATGCAATCTAAACATACTACATATACATTATATATATATCATATACGATAATATATAATAATATGACACTAATATATGATACTGCATAGTATATACTACACATATAATATATATACTAAATATATACAATCTATACATATTACATATACATATATATAATATAAGATAATCTGTAATAAAATGATACTAAAATATGATACTATATAATGTATATATATACAATCTAAACATACTACATACACATTATATATATATATATATCATATATGATAATGTATAATAATATTATACTAATATATGATACTACAAAATCAATACATACTACATATACATACATTTAATACATATATATCATATACAATTATATGTAATAATATGAAAATAATAGCTGGAACAATGTCAAAGTCTTCATTGGAGTCATAAAGAATTTTGAAAACTTCCGGTTTCCAAATGTTATAATAATTGAAATGTAATCATTAGTTGCTGAATACTCGGTTTTCATTTGGTGAACAAAAATCTAACTGTAAATCTAAGCTATAATTTGCAATCTTAGTGAGATTATTAAAGACTAAACAAAACGTCACGTTACAAACCTCCAAGCTTTTGCTCCTCTTGCTGGGCTTTTCCTCAGGGCCACTGTGCTGAACTGCTGCTCCACCAGAAGACTCCGACATATAAACCTCAAAGTCCTCACCGACCGAACCAGGAATTGCTGGGGACTTTTTGAGTACCCTCTGTAACCAGAGAAACAAGGTTTTCTAGTTAATAGCCTACATGGTACATAGAATATATTCCATGATACACACTTATTACAATCAAGACACCTTTTATATAAAAGACGCCTCTATAAAAGTCACTCACATGAAGAAATCATATCACTGTTTTTTATTCTCCTTCAAATACTTCCACGTGAATGGCTGACTAATGTTTTATCGTCAAGAAAACCTAACCAATCCGAAACAGAAAAACTGACTGGGATGGCGAGAAATGTATTTCAAGAGAGAGCAGTTTGCCTTATTTATATAGATATGTACATATATATGCATATATATATCTATTAAAGGTTACTCATACAGTGAAGGTGCTACCCTATAATGTCAAGAATAAGGGGTTCCACTTGCAATCCTTGTCACAGCATTTCATGAGAAAAAACTTTGGTCAGCTAAATATCCAAACAGGTTTTATGTGAATTCATTAAATAAGCTCCAACTGGGATCTCCACTAGATAACAACTACTTCAGTGACATTTCTATGGAACCAACGTCATCAACCTTGGAATCGACTCTGACCGTTTACCTGTTTCATGATATCCATTATTTGTAGTACCCTGGTCGGTCCATCGGTCAACACCCTCACGCTGAGACTACCGGACCCAGGCAGGTTCTTCTGCCTCTCCAGGGCCATCTCTGGAGGGACCTTGTCAAGTAAGAGGTCCCTGGATGGTTGTGCTGGACCCAGGACCATCTCAGCACCTATCAAAGTAAGATTTGGATTTTCTTCTTTTACTAAGCACTTATTTATATTCCATCATTCTTAAATATTTGGCTCTTTTAACCAGATGATTTTTTGCTGGAACATCATAAATAATAACGTTGTGAGCAAAAAACAAAGTAATGAAATATGGTTAATCATTTGATGTTCACAACCAACTACAACTGCAAGATGCTTTAATAGGTGATTAATATATGTGTACCCGAATAAAATAACGTGAGGGAAAATTAACAATCCCTGTATTACAAAAAGAAAAGAAACATTTGTGGACCTAACAGATATACAGTATAAATGCTTCCAAATGGTACTGTATAGTTTCAGGCATATTATGAAGCTGACATACATGATGGGCATTATGTTTCAACATTATTTCAACAATTTTTTAATTCTTCATGATTCAAGGGATACACAAGAAATCATAGGATTATCAGGTGAAAGCAGAGATCATCAAAATCAAAATTGTATTTATATAGTTTTGTTTTTTAAACTTTTTGAACTTACCTTCCTTCAAGCCAAGGACTTTATATTTTGGTTGAACAGCAAAACTTGAAAATAGACATCTTAAAGTTCCATCCTGTAAGCCAAACCAAACAGCAAGTTTATTATTTTAAGTTAATACATAAGATGCTAATAATGGTGAGGGCAGTGCCATTCAACTTTTTAATGATAATTCAACTTATCTGCTATGCTGGAAAGTTGAAATATTATTACTTTTTACTTATTATCGTTGATTCTAATGGGACAAAAAAAAGAGTCAGATTGTAGGAATTACTGTGTTAGTATAACATAGCATGGATAGAGAAATACCCTCCCTTAATCCTAACCACATCTTACCTTTAGTAATTACTGTGCTAGTATAACATACTGTAGCATGATAGAGAAATACCCTCCCTTACCCCTAACCACATCTTACCTTTAGTAATTACTGTGCTAGTATAACATACTGTAGCATGATAGAGAAATACCCTCCCTTACCCCTAACCACATCTTACCTTTAGTAATTACTGTGCTAGTATAACATACTGTAGCATGATAGAGAAATACCCTCCCTTACCCCTAACCACATCTTACCTTTAGTAATTACTGTGCTAGTATAACATACTGTAGCATGATAGAGAAATACCCTCCCTTACCCCTAACCACATCTTACCTTTAGTAATTACTGTGCTAGTATAACATACTGTAGCATGATAGAGAAATACCCTCCCTTACCCCTAACCACATCATACCTTTAGTAATTACTGTGTAAGTATAACATAGCATGGATAGAGAATTACCCTCCCTTACCCCTAACCACATCATACCTTTAGTAATTACTGTGTAAGTATAACATAGCATGGATAGTGAATTACCCTCCCTTACCCCTGACCACATCATACGTTTAGTAATTACTGTGTTAGTATAACATAGCATGGATAGAGAATTACCCTCCCTTATCCCTGACCACATCATACGTTTAGTAATTACTATGTTAGTATAACATAGCATGGATAGAGAATTACCCTCCCTTACCCCTGACCACATCATACGTTTAGTAATTACTGTGTAAGTATAACATAGCATGGATAGAGAAATACCCTCCCTTACCCCTAACCACATGTTACCTTTACAAATGAGGTACCAAGATGGAATTTGGAATCTCTTTGTTATCCACATAAGAATCATATTGGTTACCACTGGTTACTCCTTTCAGTACAAAGATATATATTGTGGTGGAGGCATGTCCCAGAATTTAGAGCAAGTGAAGTGGGGGGGGGTGGAAGGTCACACAACATTGATCTTGCGAGCCACTGAATTTTGTGACCTGATGCAGTGATACACTGTCAACAGTCATATGGGGTTTCAGGGGAACAACTGGGGTTGTAAATGGCACACCTGCCTGGCACCTCCACAAAACAAGAAGGCTTGATAAAGTGATCATTCACCAACAATCATCACACATACAAAGTAAGAATACTGTGGTCTCACTAAACTAAATGTCTGTGTGTGCGTACCTTTTGAAAGGTCCATGTTTGCGTAGACTTTCTGTTGTTATCCGGCGACTTCAGCACCAAGGTACTGGTCCCGTTGTAGACTGGGCCGCTGGAAATGATGTCAAGGACCATACACTGATGATTGTGGCGACTGAGGGAGTGAGGGTCCCTGGGAGGGGTGAACGCTTCATTCTGTAGCATTCCCGTGGTTGTCATTCGCCACAGTTGGCTACGTTTACCTTGCTCCTGAAAATAGTGAAAACGATTCGTTGCGATTGGGGAAGGAAACAAACCATGTCAAAATGCATAAAGACATTTCTACTTAGATTCCTCATGAAAAATGAGATAGCTCGACACGAGAAGCTACACAGCAACATCACACAATGCAAATTTTAGGATTTAATTTTTCGTTTTTAATAGCTGCTTCCTAAACATAGGCTACTAGCAGTATGCATGCTGCCTATATTAATATCTTCATACAAAGCATTTAAAATTTTATATAATTCTCACATTACTTCTCTCACAACCAACGGGACGCCATGCAGTAACGGCATTATCGACTAAACCAGAATAAAATCATATTTAAGGAACAGATTGAGCAACATCACAAGTCTTAAGAATGAGTCGATTTTTCAGAAGTTTGTGGTAGGTCTGTGGCGACTAAACATTTCTCGTAGGATGGCCAAAACTATCCTGTCCGAGGTCAAACGCTACACAATCACCTCGTTGCACCCGCCACTAACTTTGCATTCCAGACAAAACTTTGAAAGACGAAATGAAAAGAAGACAGGTCTGTCCAGGAGACTGCCGACAAACTCGCCTTTGAGTTATTTGAATTATTTGGATATCTAGGAGTATTCTTGCTTTTTGTTTTTAATATTGCTATTACCTTTTTTTCTCTGCTACTTTTGCTAATAATTTCTTCCCGCTTCCTATATCTGTTAAACATGAGTACAGAGAGCCAGGTTAGGCCCCACTGAATATTATGTGACTGGGCCCTCTTTTCTGAAGTCTTCAGGTTTTCTTAAGTATTTTATGAAAAATGAGAATATCTTATTCTTTATCCCTTACTTCCCTGGGCTCCCTAATTGACCTCTTGCCTGCTGCTGTGACCCCCCCCCCCCCTCTCTCTCACTCTCGTCTCACCGGGCCTGGTCTTGTGAGACCGAATAGTTACCTTCTTTCGGAGCACTACCGGAGAGCCAGGGTGAGGGACATCCAGCACCAGGTTGGAACCTGACCATATTTGGCTACCAAATAATGTCGACTTTAATGGTGTCTGTGAGTCAGCAGGGCTGAAATTAAGATGTCAATAATTTATACATATAAATTTATACACAGAAGCAGAACCTTGAACTGAAAATCTTTTCGTTGACAATCAATATAAAATCATCCACATCAAGCAAATTCCAGAGAAAAACGTAAGCTCCATTAATACTGAAGTCTACTTTGGAAAATGGTTGCTATTCTGAGCATTAATCCCATGCAAAATGTTATTGGACATTGTTTGAAATAATCCATCTTCAAAAAATGTTACTGTAAGGGTACTACCATAGATTTTCAAATCCCTCAAATTAGAGGCAGAGAAGGCAAAATTGTTTTACCTTTCAAATGTTTGTGACATGGCGATGTAGATGAAATTCTCATAATAAAGACTCTCTCCCGTCTCCAGCTTATTGAGGTTGTAGCTAGCGAGGGATCCACCTTGTACCTCGCAGGTTATTAGGTTAGGCAAGATAGGTTCATCAAAGGCATAGGGTACTGAAAGAGAGAACCAATAGGCATGTGAGTTGGTTACCATGGTTACAGGCAGTGCCAAATCGTTAACATATCATCAACTAATAACTGGTGTTGAAATTTAAATTTTTTTGTTATTGTTACTTAAAGATTTCTCTCTAACATAGAAACAATTTGTTTGCATCGATAACATTGTTTATGTCTCAGAAATGAATTTGAAAAGATCTGAAGTACATTCCACAATTTCTACTAGGGAATCACTTTTTCTTTAAATTCATTCTCTTCTGTTTTTTTTTTGGGGGGGGGGGATGTTGGGAAACAAGAACTGTAATCCATTCTAACTAGCACTATATAAAAACATATAAAACACTATATAAAAATCTTTTAAATTAAAGGTAATATGCCAAAGGTTGGCAGAAGATAAAGTCAGATTTAACGATTATATTGCATCTTTGTCTCGTAAAAATGTTCGGCAACAGAAAATGTCTAGATTTATTTTTCAAAACAGAAATCCTACAAAAAACTGGTCAAATTTCCTACCGATGTTTTGTATCTGTGAATTATCTGAAGTATTTTTACTTACAATTGACTGGAATGTATCATTATTATATCTTGCGAGAATAGTAAACAAGAGTTCTACAAACAGCTCACCTGACGACAGAGGGTGCACTAACGTCTTCAAACGCCTGTCTTCCACTTTATTCTGCCAGAAGGTTACATTAACCTAGACAAGTGAGAGAGGTGACATATCAAGAGACATTTATTTCAAAAAGCAGACAAAGTTCTTGATGTTTCATTCAACCTGAGCTCTAGCTATAGGTATATACATAGACACACCGAGCACCTCAATAGGAATGAGAAACGGCACAGTGGTCGGCAGCATCGACTGAGATTAAATATATTCTTTACCGTATGAAACATGCGTTAATTCGGATGTGAGATGACAGAATTATGACTACCACAAACACCATATCAAAGACTTCAATTCTTTTTTTCATCCAAGCTTGCCGCTTATCTTACAAATAGTTAATGAACATTTTCCTTTCATTTCACTATACCCAAGGGTTGTTCAACTGGAAAAATACATTGTTCCCTCTATTTAATTATTAGTACATCGTTTCTTGCAAGAACTGTGCTTCAGCAGAAAAGGTAGTTTTCATGGTCAATAGCATACTCAGTGCCCAGCTTAACATCCTCTAGGACCCAAAGGCACCATTCCCTCCTCCCCCTTCCCCTCCGCCCTCCCCCGCCCGCAACACCCCCACCGCACATATAAAGTATTGCAGGCACTAACAGAAGATAGAACATTGGCATGTCTTGCCTGGAAGTGTTCACGGAGGTCCCCTTGACCTTCTCTTCTAGACCACCTAACATTGGGGGCTCCTTATCGATGCAGGGCATCTCTAGGTACCTACCCCCCATCTGCCTATCAGACAATCCAGTACTGAGTCTAGTAAGACTTGACAATGATAACAACACCTGTCTAGTCTGTTAGTGATTAAATTAGGCTAGGGGTTATCACCATAGGGATATCTGCTAAGTGTAACTGCACTATGAAAGCCTAGGCTATCAGTTGACTTTCTCTGTTGAAAGCTGATCTTGTATTGAGGTAGCTGTGGTTTTATAGTCAGCTCAGCTGGTGCTTGGTTTTCTCTACACCAGCAGGATTTAATACATCATGTCTCACCTCTGACAAGTTATCAATCCTGTAGGGCGGGGGAAGCTCGTCTGCATCACTGAAGATCACAAAGTATGTCGCACCCTGTAACCGTATCTCCATGTGCATGATCCTGCATTCGTTATTTGGCCCTCTGAAAAAAGTCACCAGAGAGATATAAATTCAGGTAATTTCTCCTCCATATGACAAAACAGCAATTTCATTAAAAATGTGTCAAGTACATCAACTTGATCATGTAGTCACTGGCGATTTTAGGAATCTTTAATAAAACAAAAAAAACAACAAATTATTGTACAAATGCCTGCTGATGTTAGACTCTGCAAATCTTTAGAAGCTATCCGCACAAACTTTGAGCTATAAGAATGAATTAAAAGCAGTTCTAACAGAAATCCATGATGATTAACACAGACATAGAGCAGTAACACAACATTGTTCATATTTAGGAAAATATTTCTTATATTTTCTTTATCTGATATACTTATTGTTCACTTCAGTATTGTGTTTTCATGCAACGTGGGTAACTCTAAAATAGTTTCTTGTGTTTACATCAAGGAGAAGCAACATCACCTAGTGTTCAGTTGAAGTTGCAGCTAGCTGGCATACTTCACACAATACTTCAACTTGCTGTTTAGGGGGAGAATAGACAATGGGAAGAGGGAGGGGTGGGGAAGGGGACATTGACCTACCTCATGTTGATATTGACCGATCCCGGTTTGTTGATGCAGACACCACCTGACCATTTACAATCCGGACTGTCTGCATGTTTGATACACAACAGTTTATCCAGATCGTCTCTCGGCCAGTGAAAGATTACACTGGAACCCTGGATGACCAGAAGATGTTCTGTTGGAAGTGTCGTTCCCTGGAATGAGTGGGTGACCAAAGTTGTAGCGTTACACATTTGTGACGGACTTTGGACAGTAATGTTCTGTGTGTTTCTAAGTATTGTTCAAGAGTATACATTTAGTTGAGAAATGAATTCTCATAATTTTTAAGAAATGTCCATCGATACGTTACTTGGAAATGATATATTGCTACATGGCATCTGGACCACTATCGCATAGGAATGAATTTGAAAATTTGGAATAACTTCGAGAACAATTGTCTTTATTTCATTGAAATGAGCTGGTTATGAAGCCTTAATATCACTTGATGACAATAACAATCTTCATCCACAGAATTATATGCAAATATGATTAGACCTAGGTGTATCTGTTATGAAATTGTTGTTGGTAGCAAGTTAGTGTTGAGGTTTTTTTTTCCATTGTGTCTCTTGGAAAGAATCCAATTTCCCAAGACACCAAGAAGTTGTTGTGACACAAAGCAACCACTGGAAAAAAACTGGCTTTGAAATTATAGAACATTCAGAAAGAGCAATGTTCTTTGGCTAGAATGGGATTGGAACTTATGACTTCAGGATTACAAGTCCTGTGCTCTAACAACTGAGCTATCCAGCCCTTAGTTGATGGCAGGGGAGGGTGAGGAGGAGGAAAGAAAGGGGGTGGTGACATATGCTACAGTACTTAGCATACCATGTAACCAGGGATCTTGTCACAGTTTAGATAAGAAATGTACTTCAATAGAAAGTAAACTTCATTGTATCATAAAGGTAAGCAACATTAAACATATAGCGACATTATTAACAAATTTGAAAAGCAAACAACTAATGAGCCAGACCCAGGGGTTCACGCCAGTTTATCTTGGAATTAAAAAGCAATATATGTACTGCACACAGTTAGATGGGAGATGTATGCACATAGAACTGACTTAAAGTACTGACCATGCCCCGAACAAAATTCTTCTGCGCGATGGCCAGGCTGTGCTTGGATCGATTCTCCAGTTGGAATCGGGGCACAAAGGTTACGATGGTAGTGTCCCTGTAGCGCCCTCTTCCTGGTCTGATATCGATACCGACATGATAAACTCTGCGTGGAGAGAGAAAGGACAAGAATTCTTACATGTATCTCAGATGAAATGAGCTTGTGATCATGCTTGCAATGAAGTATGAACCTGCTAGCTTCAAGAAGGTATAGTGTCATATTAATTGAACAGGTTTGATGGGGTCTTCACATGCTCGCCAGTCAGTTGTGTAGCAAGGTGCCACATGACTCCAGTGCTGCAATAGAAGTGGGCGGCCAAAGGAGAGTCCACATTTACCCAAGCACAACCATAAGCTTAGGCTTGGGAGTATTTTTCTCTCTCTTTTTTAAATATTTGGCTCCTCTATATGCCCAGATATGGCACTCTAAGGCTTTCTCTGTTGAGGACAGGATTTCAGTTGAATTCCAAATTTGGTGGGAAGAGAGTTCAGTTCAAGAACTGCTATGAACAGTATTAAAGACCTAAGAAAAACGAATAAAATCTTGTGATTTAAAACTTGCTTTAAACCAATGATGAGTGGTCACATCTTTCGGTCGTTGACAAAGGGACGGGCCCTGGTAGTTTGCCTTTTATCAGTGTCAACTTTAAATGACAAATAAAGGATTAACAACTTTGTTTGGCTGTAAGTATTTGTTCTTCTATGATTATCCAGTTTCGCATATGATTGATCGATCGATTGATTGATTGATTAAATTGTCTTTCTTACAAATGCCCAAAACACTTACTTGCAAGGTTTGCGATCTGGCTGTGAGACTCGAAGGGATCTGACTCCAGCACCGCCGTCCAATGAGATCTTATGACACCACATCGGATATGCTCCCGGCTCCATCTTCCCTTTGCCAAGCCTCATGGTGACCCTGTCAAAGAAAGAATGCAATCCTATCAAAGCGACCATCAAACCCTTCAAGAAAAAAGGAAAACAGAAAAACGGCACACCTGCAGAGGGATTCGTAATACGTGGACAATTTTGTACACCACACGTGACGTTAAATGTTCCCTTCTAATCAAAGTGGGGTTCACATGCCAAGTATGAGGTCTTTCCAAGGTTACCCCTTCTTGGAGATAGTGTATGCCGTTGCTTATGAGGAAGGGCAAAACTGACACATACAAACACACACACATACATACAAGCGCATACTGGCAAATATGAACTACAGAGTTCACATTTGTCACTGGAACAAAAATTGAATCCACACAATTTTGTTAGTCTCCTTGGAATCAGAATAAATGTGGGACATAAAATCACCCTTGCTGACACACTGCTATATAAGGGGTATTAGGTTACACACCCGGATCCAGAGGGCATGTGGGCCTGTGTACATCCTTTTACAACCTTGCCTGAAAATGTAAAAGTACTTATTAAGCATAAATCTTGCATTTATACCTACTTATAGACCTAATTTATAGTCTAAATCTGACTCAGAATGCAATATCTAGAGTTTAAATTTTAAAGGGACTTCTAGAACTCTGCCAATGTCCCGATATCTGCCACATACAGTCATGTTACATCAACCATGACATTTGGAATCACAAAAATTTCCTCCGTTCGTTCATCGGGTCCAAAGAAGACTTGAAGACGGCCGCATCACTCACCACTGAGAATCTTGGGACACGTAGGAGAACATGAGAGGGGCCACGGACCGGGCGACCTCGTGGTCCTCCGACTGCCCTGCTGCGGTCTCATCCTCTCCTTCTTGTCTGAATATCAGAGGCAGCCCGGACAGGTTGAGAAACCAATAGAACGCTGAGATGCAAATCTGGAAAGAAAAAACAAAAAAGGATTGGAGAAAGAGGGTTGTGAATAAACAGAGCATGGAATGTCTGAAACTAGATCAAAACTAGAAATAATGAAAATTCGAGCAATTCTTTCAAAAAAAATATAAAAAAATATGTTCAATATTCACAAAATAAATAATTCACCAGAATCGCTTTATCCTTTGATTTTCTTCATGTGGCGTGCAAACTATTCATGAGGTCTTGGTTTTTGGAAGACAAAAAGCTGAGGGGTTGTTAAGCATATTACTACACCATTGCCACAATGCACCACTGTAATCATGTAACACACAACCAACTGTGCCCACCGTGTTCTATTGTACAGTAGGGGCGTAGATGGGGGGGAGAGGGAGCAACTGACAACGGTCAGTCTGGAGGCTTGGTTCAAGATGGTAACGTACCTTGAGACATCGTCCAGCCCTGCACTCTATTCTGGCCATCAGATGGAGTCTACGGCCTTGATCATCTTTCATCGTGATCCTCGCATATGAATCTTGCATGAATTTTCCGGGCACGCTGAGATGTGACACACAGTTTGTAAAGTTTTCAAAAGAGAAGCTAATATCCAAGGCATGGTTTAGGTCAGCCTGCAATGAAATTAAACAAGAGATTAAAGCAAAAAGAAAAGAAAAAACAGAACAGATTTGATGTATTCGTTAGAATATAAACCAAATAACCAGCGGGCACAAAGATCATTTAAAAAGCTGACATTTGCTTTTAGCAGTTACATTAAGTACTTTAACCAAGTTAACTTTATTATTTTGAAGGGGTGGGGGGGGGGAGTTCCTGTTTAAAGAGGAAAGATTTGATACTAAGAAGGGAGAGGGTAGCTTACAAGGAATAATGTTAACAGAAAATGTAACTGATATGCAAAACAGAAAAAAAAGACACACAACCCCAGAGAAACCTAAATATCCAAGATAGAGGGTCTCACAATTTTTTATGCCAGCAGCATTGATTTTAAAGGCAGTAGACAAAATACAAATTACAGAAGGAGGGGATGGGGTGGGGGTTGGTTTTACCTTGTACAGTGGTTGGTCTTTTCCTGGTTTGATCTCTCCTTTGGCACCTCTGTGGTCAAAGGTCAAATCTACAGGTAGAAGATTAGTAAGGACTACTGGAGGAATCAGGGTTATTGTGTGACCCGGTTGTAACTCCTCCTTCTTATTGTTCCTGCTGGCTGGGAAGTGTTGGTGTTTTATGAACGCACAAAATCTGAAAAATGCAGCAAAAGTGAACAGAGAAGATCAATACAGAGAAGGGTAAAGGAAGATTCGTCACCTGATGCTGTGACCCTACTATTCTGAAATATTAATTTTGCACACAAATTATCTTGTTTAATACACGTTGGGAATGTAGTGGTACGGTCAGTTTCAAAAGTATCTTACAATATGCAACCCACTTACGACAAATCCATTGGGCCATAATTGATAACGTGCACCGTTATACTTCTTTACAACGGCATATATCTAATGTCTAATGTTACGAAGAAAGCAAGGTTTGTACCCAGTGACGTGCTTTGTATAAACGGTTAACAAGTTTGATTTGATATAATTCTGCACTTACTTGAAGTTTTCTCCAAATTTACATTCCATGAGCATGGTCTGTGATTCTCCAGGGGTGTCAACAGCCCTCCAGGCTAGAGGCTTGGTGCAGTATTCTGACCCCCAGCTGTAAGGTCGTACAAATATGTCCCAATTAGTCAGTTGTAGTGGTATGGGCAAACTACCGCCAGGGTCGAGAAGAGGAAGCGTTAGTTTATCTGTAGGATGAAGAAGACGAAAAATAAAACCGTCTGTAAGAGAGAAGTTGAGGTTAACACAGAAATGTGGAAAAAGAAAGGATTTGAGGATTCCATGATTTAAGGGCTAGTCTCTATGAATATTCACAATGATGTATGCAATATTGGAATACAGCTGACAGAAGATATTCTGACCACAACCAACAATGGGTGAGTCACATATCACTACAGATACGCAATCAAACTTGTCTTCCGGACATGTAGTTGAGGCAATTTAACCCCAATTCCATGTCTTCGGTACATGTGGGTTGGCTATATTCAGTATACCACGAATTCAATTAAAGTGGGACAGAAACTTCAGCTGCTATCTCCATGTACAAAGTGAACCTTGGAGAATCTCGCAACACATGACTACTTGTCTCCACTACATTTGAGTCAGGAATTATATATCATTGCACTATCAATGCACTAATCTGTGTCTTCAATGTATGTGGGACAGACACACTATCCCCTATTCCATGTTTTCAATGCATGTGGATCAGGACCACTACCAATAGTCCATGTCTTCAATGTATGTAGGGCAGGCACACTATCAACTTTTCCAGCTTTCAATATATGTGGGACAGACACACTATCCATATTTCCATGTTTTCAATGTATGTGGGGCAGGAACACTATCCCCTATTCCACGTTTTTCATGTATGTGGGACAGGCACTCTATCCATTTTCCCATGTTTTCAATGTATGAGGGACAGATGCACTACCCACTTTTCAACATAATATACCTAAACATCAACCAAATAAATTCAATCAACTACAAAAAATCTCTCAGCAGGGGTTTCTGTTCAGATTTCATGTTAACTCACTCGCTGTGTTATCTGGGTTCATCAGTTGAAGCTCTGCTGGTTCACTCAGGCGACTCACAACAGTCAAAGCCGAATGGACGGTGATGAGTTTGCGAGCACTGCCCTCTAGAGTGACCACAAACACGATTCTTGCCGGTTTAGTCTCATTATACTGTCGAAATTTAAAGTTCAGATAATTTCATTAAAGATCAATAGTATCCTAATGAAATTCACACAGGAGAACATCTTTTAAAAGTAAAACAAAAATTACACATAATTTCATCTATCTGATCACATTCTCTCACTTTTCTTGAAGCTCACAAAAAGTGTGCAGCCATATGATCATGACACATGGATTATAGTTTAGCTGGATGTTAAATACTTTGTAAGGAAAATAAGCCTAAGCAGCAAACACCAAACAAACATGATCTCATTCCCAGTTCCTATATCAGAACTATTGCCATGTGATCATAACCATGATGACGGTGATAATTTAAACTCTGCATTTTCTTCTTTTTTTTTGTTACAAAAAAACCAAAGCTTATTTTCCTGTTAACCAAGTGAATGAAAGATAAATTTAATTGGACTCCCAACATTTCATTGCCCAGATGCTATTTTGTATGGTTGGAAGACATCAAGATGTTTCATTTTTAAAGTCAGCATCTGAAATGAAAACTTTGATATCGAATAGCAACCAAACAAATGTATCGACGTAGATTAAAAAAACACATCATTTCGCATTCTCAAATTATCTACTCACCGCGATGTCAATTTGGCTTTTCTGCGGACGAACCTCTCTGAAGTAGGTGCCCACTTTGTCGACAGAGACCGGTTGGAGTTGCTCCCAACCCTGCACTCTGACCACTAACTGGTGCGCCAAGACTTCGTGCGTTTGGCCGTGGCGCTGTTTGCCTCGTCCCTCAAAGGAGAACGGACAGACCGCATTGGGCATCACCTCTTCCCAACTCCCGAAAGGACTCTGAGATCTGGGAGACTGAGGACTTTCAATGACTCTGTAAATAAAAAACCCAGGCAAAAGATTGAAATTAGAATTGCAAAGCAGTTTGATTGGCTCAATTTTGGCACAAATTGAACAATGGACTGGTTCCTATCGACAAAGTTTAAAAAGAGAAACAAGCAATTTCATGATACAAATTCATTAACTGCGAAAGTCAAAACGAACTAATTCATTCAAGAGTCTGATTTTGGAAGAGACTCTATGAACTATGTGGAAAGATTGACACGACCCAGGTGATGCAAAACAGCAATGAGCATGATAACCCTTCGATAGTAAGAACCATATAGAAGTATATCCGAAACTGTGGTCAGGAAGGAGGGGGGACTGTGGTCAGGTAGGGGGGAACTGGTCAGGTAGGAGGGGGACTGTAGTCAGGTAGGAGGGAGGGGGAGGGGAAGAGAACGAACTGAATAACACTTCCATAATGATTACCCCAGGATAACTAGGTCAATCTCTGATGACATACACAAAATCTCAAGGAAAAGTTAGTAGTGATATTTATAACCCAGGTTATGATTCCAAACTTGAAACTGATCACACAAGTGCAGGATGAAATAGAATGTGCTGGTGAATTTGGGAACACATACTGAAGGAGGTAAAGAGGATGTGTCTGGAGCAGTGGGTATTCAACCCAGGCTACCTCAGGCGTGTATCAACCCAGGCTACCTCAGGAGTGTATCAACCCAGGCTACCTCAGGAGTGTATCAACCCAGGGTACCTCAGGAGTGTATCAACTCAGGCTATCTCAGGAGTGTATCAACCCAGGCTACCTCAGGAGTGTAGCAACCCAGGCTACCTCAGGAGTGTATGCAACCCAGGCTACCTCAGGAGTGTATCAACCCAGGCTACCTCAGGAGTGTATCAACCCAGGCTACCTCAGGAGTGTATATATTATGCTGAGCTATCCCAGCCCTTTCAAAGAAAAAAGAATAATCAACAAAACAACAAACAACATAAAAGTATTTACCTATTAGGTGCTGTCGTTACGGTAGCAAACCAGAGTCTGCAGCCGGTGAGATTTCTCAATGCAAACGGAACAAATGGAGACCTTTTCAGTGAGCTGCAATAGAGATTAAATTTACAAGAAATTAGTTGCTTAAAGAAGATACACCTGCTTGTAACACTGAAGACCATGAAACATGTCTTAAAATCATGTCAAGTAATTTCTGAAAGAATTTAAACTTCCCCAACTTGAGGGATGGGGGAGGGGGTGCGGCAGCAGTTAATGAGAATAAATCATTCAAGATAAAACATAAAAAGAAGACATGAATCGTTCTTTACCTGTCTTTTGCCCGAGACTTGTAGTAGTCTTCAGTCCAGCTGTTTTTAGTATTGGTGTACAAATCCAGCATCTCTCTGGTGATGTTGATGTTCAAACAATCGTCGACTATTGAGGGGAAAAAAACCAAGACAAAAGAAAAATATTTTCCCCGTATCAGAGTAAATCAAGTGCCGTAGATACAGATAAATTTGTAAGTTTAAAAGTAACTGACAGCTTCAATACGAAGTGCTCACCATATTTATAGACATGTCTGCCCCCTCTCCCATTTTCCAGCCTCTCAAAGAAAAGTAGAGATGACAGAAAAGTGACTATATATTAAAATGATCAATCTTGTGCTCTCTCTGGCTTCTACCTTAATTGAATCATAGGGAAATTGGAAAGTTGATGGACAAACCCCTGGGGACCTGGCAACTTTCCTTACAAAAAGTAAAGGTAATTTAATTGGTATTCTCAAACTGCTTAGAAAAGGCCTATGCTGTGACCCAAGATGCTGCCCCCGGCTTCGCCCCTTACGTTCCTAGTTAAGATACATAGATTACATAACATACATATATATTACATAACCATACATATATATTACATAACAAACATATTGATAATATAACATACATATTGATTACATAACATACATATACATTACAAGGTGACTTTACCTTTCATCTGGATGAAGAGTTTTTCTGGGTACATTTTCCTCTCCTCTTGCTGTAGCCATTCGACATTACATCTGAGATTAGAGGTAATCATAGAGCAAAATTGAGATTGTAGAAAGTAGGATGGGCTATTTCACCAAGGGACAATCCACAGTGGACTTTTTTCCCCCCTCTAAAAGTGGTCTTCCAAATAGTAATAAGAGTATAAATTGAACGTAGGTACTAATTGGCCTGCCACTTAACTGTAAAATGTACCCCTAATGCATATGCAGCTGCTTGGCATTGTTAAATGACCTCCTTCGAGACCAATTATTAATATTTATTATTGTTTTCTATACATGGACGCCACTGAACCACTTCTGACAGTACCATATTTGGAGTTACCGGCAGTTTTATGAACCGGCTACTCAGGATAGCAAACATCGAGCACAAAGAGTAACCACCACAGGAACAAGTCAATGAATAATAATTTCACTTTCAATTAACTTTATCGAGATCTGGTGAATTGTTTGGGATCATGTAGCCATGGTGTCCATGTAGTCATGGTGACCATGTTGTCATGGTAACATATCAAAGCTATGCTTCTCTGCTGAGTTGGTGTGGTAATCCTGTCACATTCTTTGAAGAGCCAAACTTTAATCAGTAAGTAAATAATCATTTCCAGGTAATCATTTATTTTTCATTTTTTTGTGTAGCACTTTTGAACGTTATTAATTTTGTCTCTTATAACAAACTAAAACTCCTGCGTTAAAAAACAAAACTGCTATGCATCTCTGCACTTGAATTTCAACTTGACCGTTTTGCATTAGCATTATGCAATGCGATACCGAATAAATTTATTCACTGACTTCATTACTATGTTACTCTTAGCATGTCCTAGCAGAAAGGCACTATAAGAAAATGGTTACTGCTATAGGGTAGATTTTGCTTTGTAGATAAATTTAGTGGGATTTACTACATAGAAACCCAACATACTATGATCTCGTTTTAATGTACAGCCTAAATCAAACTCTTTGAGTTCACTTCTACATCAGTTTATGGCTTGAGTACCTTTTAGAAGGTTTCCATATTTCCCTGGTCCCAAATAATAACAAACCAACTCTAAATGCACACGATACAAACTAGTATACCTACGACCTGAAGGGTAACAGGTATTGGTAATATGTTATGATCTGTTATCTAAGACAGTCACGGTATCATCCATGCATGATAAACGGAAATCTCTAAGCCCACTGGAAAGAATCTAACTAGAACAGCTTGATGACAACCCCTCTTGGACAACACTTATTACTCTCTTGGCGAGAGACTCACCTCCACGGCTCTATGAACGGTTCCCAGCCAGATATGGCTCTGTTGTAATAGTCTCCTGATAGGACGCCGTAAGCGCGACCTTCCAGATTTTGTAACAGCTTCTGGAAAATGTCCAAATTCTGGAGAGAGAGTTCTAAGAGGGGCACGTCAGAGTCGCCGCAATCATCGATGAGGCAGATACTGAAAGAGGCGGCTCGGACCTGAAGGAGGAAGAGAATCGATAAACTTACACAGGTGTGGAGCAGGGGGTGATATGCATTTTCCTTGATATATTAATTGTAAAACTGCATACAAGAACAAGCTGCTCACAAGTTAAAGCAAGTACGAAAAAGAGAAAATAATCTCAAGATTATCCCTAAATGTACTGTCTGTGGCTATGAACTTATACACAAACTATCAATAACGTGGGTCAAGCAATTTGATCCTACACATGTAGATGTCACATTACTCTCACCTTTGGTTTGGCTCACAACTTTAATATCCCTTACACCATCTTTAAACTTAAATATAACCCACCTACCTCTTACATCAATCTCAGATTTAGAATGAATAAATCGGCCTCAAAGATTGTTTGCAGGCATCGATCAAAACTTGGTCGTGCGAGTTGACTTACTTCAACGCCAGCTATCTCCAGTTTCTTGTCATCGTATTCTTCTTCCTTGTGAGTTGGAGTGTATTTGACTGTTGGCTGGGCATGGATTAGAAGCCAGCTGCCAGCTTCGTCCAAGTGATAATTACTCTCCGACAGAGCCCTCTGACAGTCCTCTAATTTGAAACCAAGCTCCATTAGCCTCTTGACTACAAGAAAATAAAACATAGTACATTAATTAAAAAAAAAAATTGGAAACCTGATACTCAATATGTCCACACTTTATCATATTTAATTTCTAATTTGCTAGTGTTTGATATTAAATCCGTCCTTGCCGAATGGAATTTTCACGCTGCTGCAGTCTCTTTCATTTTCACATAAAGCCTTACGTTGCATATTTTCATATTTTATCGATAAATGTCGCTGCCTTCATCGATACCTTTGCATTGCATCCAGTTTGTCTTACACAGCTATATACTAATGACATAGTTGAAACTTCAGTTTGTTTGTTCTTTAAATTTCATATCCAATACCGTGCATACTCATGTGTTTGTTTGTATTCATACTCACGCTGCTTCTGTTTGTATTTATCCTGAGGAGAGGTCCTCTCTATTGCACTTTGTAGCTCCTTCTCGATGGCGTTCACCGACACCTGCTTCAGCTGCTCTGGTAACGAGTTCATGATTCCCAAGAAGAGTTGGGTGTCGTGGTAAGAGACCCGGATATTCAGAGCTTCTGTGTGGACCTGTATTTGAAGGGCAAAGAGAAAGTGAAGGATAAAGAGGTGGTGGATGAAAGGGAAATAACCAAGGAAACATGTCATGAAGAAATGTGTATTAAGTTGTAAAAGACAATGTTAAAACAACACATTTCAGATATAATTTTTTTATTATTATTATTTTTTACTACGTTTAGGGTTCTATTTATTATCGTTTAGTATTGGGTGTTTATTACTATCTGTTTTAGGCTTTTACAATAATTGTCTTACTGTACTATACTTTCTCATACTTATTTATATTTAAACATTGACTATGATTAAATCTATTTTACTATTTACATACTTCTGAATTTGTTTTGGACTATATGCGTTTTGGGCTTTTAAAATTTTTATTATTGTTTAGTACGGGAGATGGATGGGAGGGGAGATGGATGGGAGGGGAGATGGGCAGGGGATGAGGGAGGGAGGTGGGGTGAGGAAGGAGGGTGAACTGCCTCCTACAAGAGGAATATGGGAATGGCACATTCCTCTAAATTTATGGTACCATCACTTAATTAAAATTGTGAGAATGTTCAACTGCTCATACATGAGGAAGGGAGGTGTGGGAGGAGGTGTAAGGTGGGGGAGAGGTTCACCACACCCACCGTTTATTCTGTTCTACATTTGTACCTCAACATGATACGTACCTCCAAGATGGAGTGACCATCCATGACATCAGATAGACCCCCTCTCATCACCTTCTTCTGGTTCAGATGCGAGGGACTCCCCTTTAACTGGAAGTTGATGGTGGCTGGGTCGATGATAGAGAGGGCGGTCTCCTGCTCATTGTTCATGAAGCATGAGAAAGTCTCGAGACCCTCCAGACTGCAGAAGAAGGGATTCTCTTTTGACTGGGGCATGTAGACCAAGACAGCACATGTAAACTAGAAGAAAAACAAAAACAATGAACCATAAAATAATAGTCATGAATAAAAATCCCATAGAGAATTATAATATGGATGCCAATGTGGACAATACAGCTCAATTCGTATGGTATAGTATGGTATACTATGGATAAGCACAGTAAAGTATACTAGTATAGTATAGTACCATATAGTTTATAGTAAAGTACAAAATAGTATAGTACAGTAGCTTATAGTATAGTACAGTACAGTCTAGTACAGATATAGTATAGTATAGTTATAGTATACTACAGTCTAGTATAGTTATAGTATAGTTATAGTGTAGTGTAGTGAGGTGAGGTATAGTATAGTATAGTATACATATATATATATTTTGGCAAAGAACCTGTTGATCTATAAATAAATATAATATGGTATTGCAGAATCATGTTTTGAAAGTAGCAAATTATGTTTGCACAAACAGTCAAAGAAAAGAAGTGATTTTTGGAAACGGGATAATTTACTCACCTTCAGGATTACAGCTGCCGAGTCAAATAATGCATTGTTCTCCATGATGACAAATTCCGTCTCCGTTATGTTGATACGGAATTCTTGGTTCTTCTCTCCCTACAACAGAATGAAGATGAGAAGATTAATTACAGCTAAATCTTTTTTTTTAATTTTTTATAACTTACATCCATGGTATCATTTAATTTGGAGAACACTAGAAAGTTTTTGGTTAGAATGAGAATAAAACCAGCAACCTCAGGATAATTGCTGACAATTTTCCAGTCTGTTTTGCATTTTTTGGTTTTTAATTCTAAGGCAATTCTCTTGTTCAACTGATGAAATACATATAAATAAATAAATAAATAACACTGAAAGAAGCTTGACAAGTCTGGAAATATTTGACTTTTTCTAAATCTTTGATTGCTATAACTGAATATGAAGATTTTACAATATCATAATTTCATTATAATGCGGGCTCAGTGACTTAACTCTTCCAGTTTAAATTCAAATAAATTCACTGAATTTGGTAATAGTTGTATCAGGGTTCAATTTAGGCTTTCATCATGATTAATAAAGACACAAGAATGCTGGGTGTCAGTCTTTGTCAAACTCCAATGGAAATCGTTAATTAACAGCTAATCATAAATCTTTGATTGATAAAAGCTGAAACACCACATCTTGCTTTGATCTATTCCTATCGTATTTTGGATCAATAATCAATGTTTTTTGGTAAAATTTACTTCAAAAACCAGTGACCAACTGTAATTGGCTGTTTGGAAACAACTAAGTCAACATCACTTAAATATTTAGATATTTTTGCAAAGAGTAAAAGTCACTGACTTCATCATCTCTGATCACTCTCTTGGTAACGATCCCTGTTCCCACGGCAACTGGCACATTGGTCTTGCCTCCTTCTGGTCCGAGGGTAGATGACGTTGACTTTGAGTGAGAGGCTTCGGAATTCTTGCTGCTGGTCGCCTCTGCAGATTACAAGATCGATATGTATGGATAACTCATTGCAACTTCCGTATTTGGAAATTTAGTGTTTTAACGAGCGAAACCAACATACATCCAAGCTTTCAACAGTTTCTTGAAGAATTTTGCACCAAATATCCGATGATTCCTTGCCATTATGCTCTGAGTTAACTTTTTCTATAAACTTAAGCTTTTCACTCATTGGACATGTCTTGAGATTAACAAAATTCACCATTTCTTCCTCATGTTCCAGAGGAATTCCATTTATATTTTTCTATGATGGTGTACAGGGGTATGCTATCACAGGACCCCCTGTATATATATAGTTGCATTGTTTTGACATCAATACCATTTATTTGATGTCTTGAAAATTTCATTTCAAGTTTGCATTACTACCAACTAGAATTAGTAAAAAAAAACAAAAAAAACGGGACCACAAAAAAAAAAAAAAAAAAAATGAATCTGAGATCTGCTCTCTTTACCTGTCCTGAAGCTTTGGCTATCATAATCTAACAGGAAATCCTTGACGGCCAACATCAAGTCCATGACACAGATGACCCTCATGTTGTTCAGCAAGACCGTCCCTTTCATGTGCTCCGCGTTGGAGTTGTAGTGGAGTTCCAACTGGAGGGGATTCAAATTCCGGCTGTGATGCTTCGTCGGGGTGAACACCTCCTGGAAAACATTCTTCTGAGGCCCTCTTGTTTTATCGGTGCCTTTTAATTATTTACAAGAAGAACAAGAAGAAGGGGAAAAAAAAAAATTGCTATAATATGACAAGATGAAATAAGAAACATTTCCAAATTAATTAAATTTAATTACTTTGCCGACATGCTCATTTGACAATATTGCATATGTCTGTTAGGTATTCGTATTGTAGCTCATTTAAACAAAACCTGTACTTTTCTAATTGAGTATCTCATTTAATGAACAACTCTATTCCACAAAAATTCCAGCAGATTACAAGACAAGGGCAACGTTTTTTTACCCCATTCCTGCCCCTGGGACCACCATTTGTAATGTTTCCATCTAATCGACAAGGTTGTACCCCAGCATCTGACCACATTCTCAAATATTGAATCAGGTGAAGTCAGCTTATTTCGCAGCGACGAACGAAAATGTGAAAAACTTCAACTTCAGGGGCATCAATTTTTTTACCCCATTCCTGCCCCTGGGACCACCATTTGTAATGTTTCCATCTAATCGACAAGGTTGTACCCCAGCGTCTGACCAAATTTTCAAATATTGAATCATGTGAAGTCAGCATATTCAGCAGCGACGAACGAAAATGTGAAAAACTTGTTTAATAAATGGGCAGACAAATCCATATTAATAAAGATATATATCTCATGTGTATAGAAAATGTCTGAATTATCATCTTTGAAATACCTGTGTGCCTGGTATCATGAGCTCTTATCGCATGTGACACCAGATCCACCGTTATGGAGTCGTTGGAAAAACTTTCAAAAGAAAACTGGGATTCGTTGAAGTTGAACTGAGCAATTGACTTCTTCTGCTTGTGGAGGTCCTCCACTTTGATGACATCACAGATTTCTAGGGTCACATTGGTTAGGTCAATATTCATACAGATGCAAGTCCACACTTGACCACTGAGGACGGTCTAAAATTGACAGTGAAATAATAATGAAATTAACATTGAAGGCAAACATACGACCTGGTCAAACAATGTAAAAGAAGACCACAAAATTTCACCATAACTTGCCAATGTTTGGGTTCCTCCCAATTCAAATTCAGTATTGTAAATACTTGTTTTAAAGTGAGAAACACTTCTTGTTATATATATTTTCTGAATTTGACTATAATAAAAATGTTATCAAAGAAGTAAAGTGATTTGTCAAGGTATATTGTTCAAAGAATGCCTGCAAATATTGATGTTTATGTGACATTACCTTTCCCTTGATTCTACCTGAGCAAAATTCCCACTTTTTCATGGTCTGTTGGTTTTTTTTCGATACCAAATTTACACAAGTTATCACACGATTCATTCATTTCATGGGAACACTTTTCTTTTCTGCTAGATGCTGTAAAACTTTCTTCTTGCTCAAATTGATGCAGTAAGCTAATTAGCTGAACAATTTTCCTGTACTGTTATGCAGATTAGACTAGGTCTACATACTTCTGGAGGGATAGTGTTGGCGGCTGAACGTTAGGCTATATGCAAATACATGTCAAATTTATCTTTGCATGGCAGGAGATTTTGTATAGTAGGCACAAACGGATGGTTAAAAGTTGTAAAACAATGAAAAAGAATCAATGTCTTTTATTTTGTGTACATCTTTCTCACCTGATTCACAGGGTTTTCAGGCTTGGGTACATTCTGGAATTCTTCGAGTGGTTCTCCGAGGTTGTGTTCCAACATGCCTCGGATCAGCTGATATTGAGGTACGTCCACACAACAGTGCACACTAGAGAGCTTACCGGCGATACTCATATCAGGAACTAAGGAAACATAGAAAATAAACAAACAAATACATATGTTTATAAACCAAACTTATGAAAATACTATTCCGATTAACCTCCATTATAAAGTTATGCCTTTCTGCACAGTACATCTCCTGCAGCCTTTCATCATACTACCCTTTGTTCTGTCTATTTTAACCCAGTTCTTTTTTCAATTGACCAATTATATAATATATATTATGTCATATATATCATATATATTATGTTACATATCATTTATACTATATCGTATATTACATATTGTACATACTATATTAAACATCATATATGATATGTTAAACATCATATATTATATCTTAAACATCATATATAATATATTAAACAACATATATCATATATATATATATACATCACATATATATATAGAAATCGATGGCGCTGATCAAGAGCGACACGGTCACTAGAGCTCTCCTGTTTTTAATGTTATTTCATGTCGTCATTTCATCTGTATCGTCCACTTTCCTGCAATATTCCAGAGAGGATTTATTACGATTACGCCAGGATCCTTTCTCGCAACCCGACGGTTTCGGACTCAACGAAAGTCAATTTTCTGTGGACTGGCCAACCGATGCCCCTTGGAATGAGCCTAAGCCTAACGTTAGGCCTACACGAAAGCGGGGCAGGAGAGGTGGCAAACTAGTAAAACTTCGTCGCAGACATCAGAACACTCCAGTACCTAGTATTATCTTAGTGAACGTGCAGAGACTTTTCAACAAGACGGGTGAGTTATTTTCGAGAATCGCAAACTTCCGTGATTATGCCGACTGCAATGTGTTTTGTTTAACTGAAACCTGGCTCACCACAGATCACCCTGACTGTATATTGCAACCACCGGGGTTCACAATCTATCGACATGATCGGGATCGACAGATTACGGGGAAGTCTCAGGGCGGTGGAGTTTGCTTCCTCATCAACAATAATTGGTGTAAGGACGTAAGGATAATTTCCCAAGGAACCACCCCGGATATGGAACATATCATGATCAAGTGCAGGCCGTTCTACATCCCCCGTGAGTTTTCATCAGTGACTCTGATAGCGGTTTACATACATCCTCGCGCCGATGCAACCATAGCAACAGAAAGCCTGCGAGGGATGATTTCTAATTGTGAGAACTCCGACCCAAACACGTTGTCTATTGTTGTGGGGGATTTTAATCACGCTAATCTGAGGAACTCAATGCCCGAATTGAAGCAGCATGTGACATGTCCCACTCGCGGCAACAACATCCTAGATCACTGTTACTGTAAAGTAAAGAATGTATACAAGTCAGTCCCGCGAGCTGGTATCGGTAACTCTGATCACAACACAGTGCTACTTATCCCTATTTACAAACAAGAGTTGAAGATAACGAAGCCAGTGAAAAGAACGGTCAAAGTATGGACTCGGGAAGCGATCGATAAACTACAGGATTGTTTTGATGACACGAAATGGGATTTGTTCCAAGAGGATAATGATTTGCATTCATTCACAAATACGGTGACTGCCTACATCAAGTTCTGCCAGGACATTTGTATACCAACTAAGACTGTCATACAATACCCAAACAACAAACCGTGGTGTGACAAAGCTGTCAAAGCAAAAATAAAGGCCAAGGATGAAGCTTATCGGACTAAGACCACTGATCCAGATAGATACCACCACGCCAAGTCTGACCTCAGGAGAGCCATTAGGAACGCGAAAAGAGCACAAAAGGAACTGATTGAGCAAAAGTTTGATACTGTAAACCCGGGAGAAGCATGGGCGAACATCGGGGAGATTACCAACTACAAAGGGGTGAAGAGGTCAGCGGATAGTGATGACGCAGAGCTGCCAGACAAGCTGAACGAATTTTATACGCGGTTTGACAAAGATAATAACAGCCAACCATCTCCAGCCAACAACACAGATGTCACTGCGCCATTTGTCATCGATGTGACCTCGGTGAGAAACAATTTCAAACGACTCAACGAATGGAAAGCACCAGGACCCGATGGCATCACTCCAAAACTGCTCAAAATATGCGCCGCACAACTCGCTGGCGTCTACACTGACATATTCAATTGGTCGCTGAGCACGTCAGAAGTACCCCGGTCATTCAAAGATGCCACCATAGTACCCATCCCAAAGAAGGGCAACGTATCTGGCTTGAACGACTATCGACCGGTCGCGCTTACATCTGTACCGATGAAAACATTTGAACGTTTTATCCTTTCTTTTATCAAATCACTTTTACCCGAAGGTTTTGATCGCTCGCAATTCGCCTATCGCACGAACAGATCGGTTGAAGACGCTATTTCTATATGGTTACATGGGACCCTGGCTCACCTGGAGAGGAAGTGTTCCTACGCCCGATTATAGCTCAGCTTTCAACACTATTATTCCTTCACAGTTACATTTTAAATTATTGGAACATTTGAAATTCCCTCCTTCAATTTGTAATTGGATCCTGGATTTCCTTCTGGAACGCAAACAGACTGTGAGGGTCGGTAACAATTATTCAGCGGCTGTCGTTCTCAACACGGGCACCCCACAGGGGTGTGTACTTTCGCCACTGCTGTACTCCCTGTTCACACATGATTGTGCAGCCGTCCACCCAAACTCGCGGATCATCAAATTTGCAGACGACACCACAGTGACTGGCCTGATCACAGATGACGATGAAAGCCACTACCGTGATGAGGTAAAGCTTCTGGTGAACTGGTGCCACGATAACAACTTAACTCTTAATGTGAACAAAACCAAGGAACTGATTGTGGACTTTAGGCGGAACAAAAATACAAAGGACCCTCTGATCATAAATGGTTCTGCTGTAGAGCAGGTGCACACATTTAAATTATTAGGCACATTCATTATGGACAATTTGTCTTGGAATGAAAATTCACATGAAATATTGAAGAAGGGACGTCAGAGACTATTCTTTTTACGGACTCTCAAATCTTATGGTGTTAGTGATTTTATTTGAGTGAATTTCTATCGTGCAATTATAGAGAGTATTTTAACTACAAACATTTTAGTCTGGTTTAGTCGTGTGAGTCAGAGGGATCTAGGGAAACTTCAGTCAGTATCAGGAGTGCTGAGCGTATAATTGGCACTAGTCTACCGTCCCTCCATTCACTATATCAGGAGCGAGCACTGAGGCGTGTAGACTGTATTATGAAAGACCATTCCCACCCAGCATTTGTGCATTTTAATGTCCTTCCCTCAGGAAATAGATTACTAGCTTTTAGAGGTTCGAAGCGTTTTACCAACAGTTTTTATCCATCTGCAGTGAAGATTTTCAATGCGCATCATAGTCGCTAACTTATTTATCACTCCCTGTATCTTATGTCTTATTTGTTCTGAATTCTGTTTTATTGACTTAGCGCTCTGTTTATCGTACAAGTATACATTTTATGGTTCTTGCCGTACATATTTCTTATCATTCGTACTTTTTTACATCGTCACTTTTATCGCAATATTTTTATACTATTGTCGTTAGCCTACCGGTATTTATTACTCATGCAATATCACTTTTTATATGTGTTTCATCGTTTTGCGTTTCAATTTCATGTCTGTTTTAGAGCTCTTGTGTTTTGAACAATTTCCATTGTATTTTTATGCATGTGGCTGAATAAACCATCTATCTATCTATCTATAATATATTTTATGACATATGTATACATCATATATAATATATTATATGTAATATATTATATATCTTATATTATATCATCACATTGCAGTCATCACATTGACAGCTCAAGCAGGCTTTGAATCCCAATGAATTATGGTTGATGAAAAGTAACACTACTAATTAATGACTAATTTTCAAGAAAAAAGGAAAAATCGTAAAAAGTTAGAGAAAGTTCCGTGATTACCAGCTCTACTTATGGCCGACGCTAGGTTCCTCTCCACTTGAAGCTTCAGCATACAGGTCTGTTCCAATAACTTGAAACCCTAAAATAAAAATGAAAGGAGAAATTGATTGTCATTTTTGTAGCCAAATGTAATTTTGCCTGGATGAAACAAAAGGAACATTTGAACTTTGACATATTCTGCACTTTTCATAAATTTTAACCATGCAGTTTGTAAATTACCTTTATTAAATTAATTATTTTATTCAAATATTACCTTTCTCACTACCACGAAAGACGGGAAGATCAGAGCGGTGGTTTCTCTAGGATCAAAGTCGTTGTGTTCGATCCTGTGGCTTGAGAAGAGATCCATGTCGACCAAGTCAATGTTGATGCAATCCAACAGACAGACGTGATCCAGCGGATCATCGCTGGGAGACTTTGTCTTGTTCAGGTCAGGTTGACTTTTTGACTGACTTACTTCCGTCCGTCCGTTGTTCACTGTAAGAAAATAAATTATAACATTTCGATATATGTTTGCCTTATGATTAAGAAAAAATCTAAATGATAAAAAAAAGTGAGGCAAAGCTGATCACTGGCACACAAGGTGCTTGTCTAGAAATAATTCTTAGACATTTTTCTAGCACATTTCATGGATGAAAGAGCTATTGAGAAGCTTAAATTTCACCAATGGCTCGTTTCATTATTGAACAGGGTAGATCAAACGATTTACTATGAATGTCTACGTAGACGCACATGTATCAGAAACATGACAAAATGAAAAATTGAGATAATATGCAAATGCTGCAGGAAAGATAGCTCAGTTCTAATGAAATGATTTAATTTAATCGGGAGGTCACTGATAGGAATCCCATTCCAGCCTTTTTCTTTTAGATTTCATCACAACTGGTTCTATTTCTTTTAATAACAGGTGAAACTTGCCACAATATTGTGGTATTTTTCTCTACTGTGGTTCTCTGCTCCTCCCCCCCCCCCCTCCCCACAAAAACAGTAAATTTCCCCTTGTAAATAAGGCCTTTGAGATTTAAATGGAAGACAGTCAATGTGTGTTCTGTAGCATATACCACATGCTGAGATACATGCCAAAAAAGGAAAGAAAAGAAAAATCTGCAAGGCCATTGCAAATTGTAAAAACAAAAAACCCAGTGAAACTTTTTGTAAATACAAAGCCGACATGCTTTATCAAACCCTTCAAATGAATGAAAACAAACCTTTTAAGCCAGTCAGATCTAAGTTTCCTCGGCCTCTTATCGATGGTGACACTGGCAGTTCCTCCAGCAGCGGACCGGCGAGTCCCGGAGGAGGGGACTGGTAGACCACGTTCTTCCTCGGCTCTGCCTTATTAACGGAGTCTGTCGATTCACTCTTGAGTGACCTTTCACCTCTGGGGGAGACCATGGAGCTGAATTTAGAGATGGTGCCCTTGGAACCGGCGGAGAGGAAGCAATTGGTCAAGGTTAGATTCCCGAGGTTGATGACCAGGAGTTCCTTGGACCGAGAGCTGATCGGGGCCAGAATGACAGGAGATCCCGCCTGGACGTCCAACTTGATGCGAGCTGCATTCTTTGGACCTTCTTGCACCTGAAAGATGAACAACGTTCGTGAATCTTTTGCAAGACAGGTTAATAAAGCCAATTTTTTTTTTTTACTGAAAAAAAGAAATTGGTAATAAACAAACTGACTCGTAAGTAAATGAGTAGTGAGGTTTTACAGTCTTGTATCAAGGCCTACTCACATGACTTTTACAACATTTAAGCCCTGGTCTTTTGGTGACTTGTCACACCCCCCACACACCCAAGTGTGCACAATTCAAACAGTTGCTCCCTGGGTGCTAGAATGCACAAAATCTAATTTTCCCCTGGAGGACTTCCTATAGGGTGCAGTTAAAAACCAGCATATGCAACAATATTTACAAGTTATCCCGCAGGTCCCCATTAATGCACCTGGGAGAAGAGAGGCAATGAAGACAAAGACCCTTGTTCAAGGAGGGAGAGTCTGAATAAAATCGCTGGTAGATGGCCCAACTATATGTAATATGCTTCTTCTTGATAATAGTGACTCACCTCTCTACCGGCTGTAGAAGCCCTTATCTGGCCCAGCATATCCTGAAGCTGGCTAAACTGCTGGAAGAATGCTACCACCTCGTTCTGAAATCTCGCCGTATGGATGTAACGGACAGAGGACATTCTGAGTTTGACGCTCATGTCAAACTCTCTCTTCAGTAGAAGATCTGGCCTACCGTATCTGTTTGGGGTGAGACGAGGTAGATCAAAGACCTTTACAAGTGAATACTTCAAAGGAGACGGTGTGGGGGGGGGGGGGGGTTGGGCAGGGGAAGTCTCCTGACTTGGGCAAAGTCTTCTGATATTTTTTTTAAGCAGATCATTGTCTAGGTACATCAACATAGAACCTAAATTGCCAATGGAAACGTCTACATTTTTCCTCTGTGTGTTGCAGCAGACTGACCCCTGTGGCAGATAAAATGCTACACAAAGTACCACATTTCTACAATTTTTATTAAATAATGCCTGAATGAGTGGGAGAGAAAGGGACCCAAAGCAACATTTTGGAAAGATTTTGTCCACCTTTGCTGTTTCACATCTGTACTTGTTTAATACAAAGTTTAGTGCTACTTCATTCCAACATACAAAGTGTCACAAAATGTCTTGTTTCCTTCTTCTTTTGAGAGGGGGGAGGGTAGGAAGGTGTGTGGATGGGCTATAATTGCATAACATTTGCCTAAAATAGTTCTATACACTCAAGTTACATAATATAAACATGAAAAGGTATCAATCATTTTAATACAGTGGAATCACTGTATCACAGAACCACAGAACTTGAAGAAAGCTTTATGATGTCAGAAAGCCTGACAGTAGAATTCTAAACAGGATAATATGAAGTGAATGTGACAAAACCTTGTTAGAATATATGGCTTCGAAGAAGCAAACAAAAGAAGAGTATATAGCTGAAGGAGATCTAGATGGTGGGAGAAGTAATCAAAGGAAAATTCCTCTCTTAAACTTACTTGAAAAAATCAAAGCTCACTGCCTCTTCCCCCTTTGTGAAGAACCTCTCTGGATAGAGTTTACCGTGAGGTGTGAGATCAAGGAGGGAGATCTTCCCGAGCTTGCCAGACACGTCCATGTTGCCATCCTGCAAGACAACGTGAGCCGTTACCACGGAGACGTTTGCCTTGGCCAGTTCGTACTCTGGTTTGTTGAGGATGAGAGACAGGGATGCCATCTGAATCCTCATCTCGGTGGTCTTCTCTCTCTGCTCACCTGTCAAAATAATTTATCGTAGAAGAAGGATGACAAACCTTCACCAGGGCATAGCTTAGTGTCTACATTTTTTCCATACGAATTGACACATCAACCTCAATTTGTGATGTGATACTGGATAAATTAATTCACTTTTGACAAACCCAAACAAGTGGGTCGTTTTTGAATGTGTTTGCATTTACAACACAACACAAAGTACTTGGCACCAGGCAATCTATACTAAGGCCTAAACGCGTATATAAACTTTACATGGGGACATGTGTGTATGATGTACACATGGACGATGCATGTGATGTAGAACCATGCTTCACCAAACTGCGCATATCAACCCAAAACTGGGTTGCCAAGGTTTTAGGGTGGGTTGTGATATGGGTAAAGGAGGGGAAAAAAATCTTTATCTGTAAGCAACAGTTTGAATGGAATCTCACGCTACCCTTCCTCCCTGTCATGAGAAATGTTGATAAAAGTATGAGTATGTACGTGTACGTGTACTTGTTTTTGCAATCAAACTGAGGACTTGAACAATGGAAATCCAAGTCCTCAGAAGTCACTTGATAAGAATCACCACGTCCTCGGAAGAATTCTATTGTTACAGGGTATTGTAAGAGAGTTACTGTACGTAGATTTGAATAATAGGAAAAAACAATGTGGTCCTCAGTCAATTTTCAGTTATGATGGATCAGCAGGGAGCATATATCTAGTGATTTTAGCCATAAGAGAAGCTATGCGTCACCAAGCAAACTTGAGCAAAATACTCTCACCTGCTACAAGTTGATCCGTCTTGACCAAAGACTCTGTCGTAGATTCCTTGGCAGAAGTTTCGGATTTCCTTTCGCTCTTCACTGCCGTACCGATGCCCAAGAAATCTAACAATACCACCCATGTCTGTTGGTTGATCGTTATATCCAGAGCGTTAAAGTCCACATCGACCGAGTGGTGAACCTGACGGGAAAGGAATTCAATTAGACTTTATCCATTGTGTGCACAATATGTGAATAATATAGTAAAGAGAAACATGCATGTTACCTCTGAGGACTTTAACTATTGTGTGCACAACTTGTGAGTAATATAGTAAAAGAGAAAACTGACGTGTTATCGCTAAGGACTTTGAAGAAAGTGCAACTCAATGATTGGATTAAGTTCCAAGGATAGGAATTTTGTTTATATTCTTCCAAACTGCTCAAGTTCAATCCTAGAAATTAGGGTCAATTTCCCAAAAATTAGCTTATAAATGTAATATGTTCTCTCCATTATGACAATCTGGACTTTTTCATTAAGGTTGTCCACATTCTCCATGGGGTCGTACTCCATACTACCCCATACACAGGTTTGGTTGCCGAACAATATATTTACCAAATATCAGATCACCAGACAATTCTTAACCGTCAATCCTAATATCTTCAAGAAGCATGCAGTATGTATACTTAAACTTGTGAATATTAAAGATGTCTAGGGAGGGCAACCAAAATAATCACTCTCTCCATATCATAACTGATTTCACTTTATATACATATGTACGATCATACCTTCTGGTACTTTGACTCAAACTCCGGACAATTCTCATCCACAAAGAGGGCTCGGATGTAAACCAAAGCTTCCGGTTTCGGTACAAAAGTGTCTTTCTCCTTGTCCGCCACGATGTCTTCCATGGATATATCCAAAGATGGCGGAGGCGTGGAGGGATATCCGGTGGCGGCGGTGGCGGCGTGACTTTTGACGAAAGGTCTAAAGGTCGGAGGAAGTTGGTACTGCGGGTGGAGAGGCTGGTCCAGGTCGCTCGGTAGAGAAGACGGCTTAAATTGGGAGAACTGTTGTAGTTCGACCATGGAAGGACAGGAGGTCGAATGAAACATTTTAGGAGACGACACGATGGGGTCGCCTTTCCCATCGTGAGAGATTACGATGTACTTATGTTGCACCCTCTGTTTACTTTGCAACAGGTCCTCTATCCTTAGACTCTCAAGGCTCAACATGATGGACGTTGTGAAACTTGTCGGCTTTTCAAAGTCGACGTGGAAGTTCTGAAAACTGACCGTCACTAGGCCCTGCTCTCCATCGCTGAGGTCGCCCCGCAGCTCGATCTCCAGTTTGGGGAGATCGAACTGGACCGAAATCACGGTCGCCGATTCGGTCGTTTCGGTCTCGACATCGTCGTCTTTGGTTTCGATGTCAAATTGACTTTCAGAATCCATCTCTTTCGAGGAAAAGAGTTGCTCTGCTCTTTTTCGCTCTGCAGGACTTGACTCTCGGCTTTCTTGTCTTCCTAGAGGTTGTTGGTACGTCAGGTTATCGACGGTCTCTAGGACCTGTTCGTAAATGTGTTTGGACAAAACTACCCGAAGAGGATGGAGAACTCTTCCAGATATCAGGGGTTCCTTCCCATCCTCTTCCTCCTGCTCCTCAAGGAGACTGGTGTCACTGAAATGTTTCCTGCCTCTGTTGAGTACAAACTCTATCGAAGAGTTGTGAAGAATTTCTGTTCCAAAGTAATTGTTAGAGTGTAGTGGTGGAGCCTGACTCCTGTATCCGCCTTGGAAAGCCTGCTTAAAGTCCTCGGAATTAAAAGAGAATAGATTCATGTCGGTGATGTTGACCAAAAACTGACTCCGATCGCCCCCGTTGACGGGTCTCAGAGGAGTGGAAAACATCGACCAAGAACTGGACGCCTGTAGAGAAGGCGCTTTCTTTTCGACTTTGATGTTGCCCAGGCGACCGACGAGTAACTCCGAACTTTGCGGGGACCTGGGGACGATGATGACGGGACTCTGCATGAAGATTTCAAACTGCCAATCTACTTCCTTCTCTGTCGACACGGTGTCGGTCAGATCCCGACCGATTACCTGACCTCCGACATTCGGACTTTCCAACATCGTATCGAAGACGCTTGGAGTGAGAGAAATTTCCGATTTCAACTCCGGTCTGATGAAGTCCTTCGCTGCTGCACTGGCAACTTTTTGTATAGATCCAGCCAGGTGTGTCACCGAACTCTGAAATTCGTCGAAACACTTTGTGAGAGCGTCTAGAAATCTTGGGACGTGCGTGTAGCATAGCGACGCAAATCGGACGTCCAATAAGTTCTTGTCTTTGTACACGCTCTGGTTCATCAACTCGGCGGACGAATCAAATGCCAGCACTGATTCGTCTTCTACGCCACAGTTTGCATTTTTGGTCCAATGAAAGTTACAGGCTCTCAGATCCTCCTCTAAGTTTTCTCCATCGGCGCTGTTGGCCATCTGCAGAGCAATCTGATAAAGGTCGAAAGTCTTTTGCGACCCGCCCCCGTAGCGAGGAGACGGAGTTCTGGCTTCGTGGTCCGAGTCCTGCCCGACGCTGAATATCTTTTGGTACTTGTTGCCCTCGGGGGTGACGTCCAGTAATTGCAATCCACCGAGATGACCTTTCACCCACTGAGAGCCACCTGCAATGTAAGGCATGAACAATCCTTAATGAACAGGAACATGTTGGTGCTTGTTAGAGTGTCAAGTGCTCCACAATAGTACGTACAACACCATACCCTATTCCTTGATCATTAACACAAGCAGAAGCTACTGAATGCTGCAATATTCTTGATTTGAAAAATGCTGAATATCTGCACCCCCCTGCAACCCCCCCCCCATTTTGTACTCCATTTAAGTTTTTCATCACACACTACTCTTTAACTGTCATAAAGATACTGTGTGTTGGTGTGATCTACTTCCAAAGTGGATCTTTCAGAGACCTTTTTAAACTTGACCTCAAGCATTGAAGTCCTCTTGGTATGTAAACTTTATGCAGGATACTTCTTATCTTTAAGGCTTTGGGAAGGGGGAGAGGGGGAGACAGGGAGAGGGCTGAGGTGGAGAGGGCAGACAGAGAGAGGGGGAGAGGGGGAGGGGGCTCTTCATATGTGAATACAAATCGGTCCTTTTAATCCTTCTTGCCATGTTACCCAAAAGAAGCAGTTACAATTCAACACTTTCATTCCACACTGTACCTGTGCTGGCCTGGACATGTGCATCACTAATTGTCACCGTGGCAACCTTTTGTCCAACGAAGACCTTGTTTTCTTTTACTCTCTTCATGAGAACCACGTTAAGTCTGTGAAAGTCAGCGACTAGGTCCATCTTGGTACTCTCCCCTTCAGAAACCTGGAATGGGGTGTATTGGAAACTTTGTAACTTTTCTATCTTTTTTTGTTGACAAAGATACTTGATATCACTGACCAAGTCATAGAACAAGTCATTCAGCAATCCAAAACCATCCAGGAAGTTTAACTTCCTGATCAACCAGAATAAGTAATAAATTAACAATTCTCAAGGTCTTTCAAGGTAAAGTAAGGCAGTTGGTTGTCTGTTCCCCCCCCCTCCCCCCCCCTGAAAAAACCTGTCAATAGCGTAAAATGTATTCCTATTATGTTGCATTATAGTCATGAGGAATATGGGTCATGAGGGATAAGGGTCATGAAGCATAAGGGTCATGAGGGATAAAGGTCATGAGGGATGTTTCAAGAACGACTGTCACTCATCAAAACCAACATGGATATTAAGTCTTGGCTTTCAAAACTGACAAGGTCCACATTAAATTTGCGGACAAGATTGAGGGAAGATAAAGTTGTCCCCATGATCTGGAAAGTTAATGAATACCAGCTAAATGCATCTTTCTTGGGAGGCAAGAAAGCAATACTCCGTATTTGTCCTATAAACCATCATTGCATTATCAACTTGAATGAATATGTGGTGAAACACAACAGACAGATCTGAACTGTCAATCCAACTAACCGTTGAAATATTCATGGTGCTGGAATCAACCAAAGTTGACTCCCTGGATGTATTGAGATCTGTCGGTAGCACTTGCTTGAGGAACGACATCAGTTCGACGATTGTCTCTTGATTGGCTGAAATGAACACATGTGACGGAAAACTTGAAAGACGAATTGTACGGTAACATCTGTGATGAAGTAATGCTTTAACACCTGTTTTTTGGTACTACTTGCAGCAAGTTTAAAAGAGCCATAGGGATTGTCAACAACTACGAGAGGGTGTCATATTTCATAGCAAACCTTTTCAAAATCCTCAAGAATTATTTTATTATTTCATGATTTTAGTTGCAAAAAAAAAGAAGAAATATTTACAAATGTTTGCTTAGCATCATACAAATCACAAACACCAAACCAACAGGAAGAGCCTTGTTCTAAGAATTATTTCTTCCTCTCTGGATAAATAACAATTACAATGTCACAAAACTATACTGTTGCCAGATGCAATCATTGGATTAAGTTAAATTCACATTCATACCGATAACGTCCAGGTTATTAAAATGAACCGAGGCCACTTGAGATGGCACAGCGCCCTCAGTATTAGACGGTGATTTAGGGTTTATCAGGATCCAGTTGGCGGTGATTAAGGCTTCCGAGTCGCTGTAATCGTCCATGGCCGGTTCTTCCTTTGAGACATCCGAGCTCGCCCATCTCGATGTGAGAGACACTGGCAAGAGGGCAGCAGATAGGTTCTTCCCAGCTTGTGTTAACCTCGAGGCAAAGTCAGGCTGTAGTGGTACCTCTGGTCCCCTCTCGACGGGAGATGCCGGCGACTGAGGTGAGGCTGGTGACCTGGGAGTGGAAGTCTCGCTGTCCACGATGCTCCCACTAGGAGCGTGAATACTGCAATGATTAAAAATATAAAACTTACAATAAGAAAAATACCCTCGAATGCGGTAGTAACTCTGGCCTAAGCTTGTCTGGCATATTTTATTGTTTCTGTCTTATGATACTAATATTTAAAGGTCTGACCCAAACTGACCTCAAGTCTTTGTGTGATGCTACCAACAGTTCAAAATCCGGTCCAAACTGCTGCAGAGCATCGATCAAGAGCAGGCCGTGGACGGTCAAGGATATCGAGGTGTCATACGGTCTCTTGGTAAGGTTGGCTTTAGCACCAAACACCTGCAGCTCAACGATAGTACGACCTGGATAATGACAAAGAGAAACGAACAATGCAAATTATGACAGAGAGACAGAAACGATGTGAATTGAAACAACGTCACTTGGGGTTACCCCTCACTAGCTACCAAGATACCTTCATTTACCTACCCTCCCCCCCCCCCCTACTTTTCACTCTCATGCAAAAACACACAATCTTACAAGTATATCAAATTACAGACCTAATTTACAGCCTAAATATGCCTCAGAATGCACTATTTCAAGTCTACCATTTTGTTTGTCTCGGGGAGGAACCCCCCCAAAAAAAACACACACACATGGGATTTGGCTTCATTAACCTTATGGCCACACCATTCCTTTATAAAAACCTGGATCCCCCCCCCCCCCTGTTGACTTACAGAAGATCAATCAGCCATTATAAGAAATAGTTTCTTGTTTAACTTATATGTCAACTAAAATGACCAGGACTTACTTCTACTTTGTACTTCCAAGGAGATCTTGTCAACACAAAACTGAGTTTCTAATAACCTTGATTCTTCCAACAGGGCTTGCGTCTTCTGTGTAAATGTTTCTTCCATTCCACTGAGAAAGAAAGAAACAGAAATATAAAGAAAACAAGGAGCAAATAGAAAGAGCCAGAAACAGAGAATATTCTTCTTTCCTTAGAGACAAACCACTTTGAGAGTGCCATTTGGAATTAACTTTGTCATTATATGCTGAGGAAAGATGTGGAAATTTGTCATATGTTAGTCAAATGTATGTATCAAGGTAACTCCAACCAGGTGTATACAATATACTCAGCACCAATGTGAATGCATATAATTACCTGATTGGATTTGAACCGTGAACCTTAGTATGTAAGTAACTTGATGTATACAGTATGAAGTGACCTCAGCGAGGTGAGCAGAATATATCGGGTACCACGGTACCACGGTAACCACATGTACCGTTTGTCTATCTTGATTTCGGAAACACCATACACTCTAACAATGTGACTTTTTTTCTGTAAGCATACTGCAGTATACACCATGTACCTATGTGGCTCTGTTTAGTGGGTACCCGAAGTGGCTGTTTACTGGGTACCCGAAGTGGCTCTGTTTAATGGGTACTGGAATGATTTCGGAAACAACCATGTTCTAACTTACCTAGTGTCTGCCGTCTTTGTTTCTGGTTTGGCAAAGACTCCGTGGACACTGACGTCTCCCGCTCTGGAGTCTTTATCAGAGTCTGTTAGTAACGTGAGGCAGTGATTGAGAGCAAGTATCTTAAAAGAAGGAAAGACCAGGGAAGAGTTAAAAGCCATCAAAAGAGGAAAAACTAAACAGTTAATGTTCAAAATGTTGAACTTGATGCACCTAAAATCTTTAATCTCCAATCTCAACAGCATGATACCCATATATCCATCTGTTTTCTCTACTACAAATGTAGAGTCGTTCAAACAGGGGCGTAGAGAGCACACTGCTCAAAACTTTCATGAACACAAAAAAATTAAATTTGTAGTTTAGAAGAAGTGGAAAGTTTGTCATAAAGTAGTCTACATTTTCAATGTCCCAACTGGGCCACTGTAATATCATCTACAGAACTAAAATTCTACTGATGGATGTAAACTAGACTCCAGCAGTTTTCTATCCCTGTGCTTTCTTACCGCTCCCTATGCAAGTGGTTAGCTACATGCTTACTTCAAGAGCATACGGAGAGCAGTGGAGGAAAAAGACTGCATCTCGTCATCAAACTTAACGTCTTGACGTCTGTGAATGACTACGAAGGCTAAATCCGCAGGTCATGTACTGTCAGAGACTCCGGTAACATTAAATTTACTATACTGCTTGGGATGTACTTATACCTGTTTTTGCATTTAATGGAACACAGACGTATCGCTTACTTTCTGTTCGTTGACATGGATAGAGAGGCTGGGAATGGAGCCAGACAGGGTGGCACTGGGCCACTGTGGGTCCGTGGTGAACATCAGTCTCCTTTCAACCTTGACTGAGATATTAAACTTCTTCACAACCTGCAGAGGACTCTGGCTTCTGGCGTTAGCCATCTTCCAGTTGTTCGTCGCCCTCCCGACCATCACTTGAAGATCTGATAGGTTTAGTGTGTAGCTGTTGGGGAAATATATTTCATTAAACTATCACTCACTGAAAAAGTTGTTGTTTAACATTACCAAAATGATGTATATATTAAAATTAATCAACTTATGGCTTTATTTCCAATTACATCATGCTAACCCTGCCCTCTTACCCAAGCCCTCTCCCAAATGTATTTATCTAGGAGTATGTCTTTGTGACATACTCTTTATGGCATATTAGCATTCACAGTAGCATGTGTTCAACCAAATTTGCTGTTATAAACAAACACTCATAAAATGTAGGTATTTAACACTTTCATCACATTGGGAAGGGGGGGAGGGGAGCGCGAGGAATAGGGGGTATTCATTGTCCTTGCACTAATATTAACGCTTGTCTTACATGCTAGCTCTTTGTATTGTTCACTACTTGTCAAATAAAACATAGCACAGCCACAAACACCCCTATCTAGCTGTTTGACTTCATTCTGAGGAATATATCTGTGATCATTAGACATACACACGAGATACCTCTACTTTGATAACAGTGATTTAACTCTGAATTCGCTGAACATTTTCAAAACAATCCAAATTCCACCACTTCAATGCTACAATGCATTGAAAAACAAAAGGAAAAACAACCATCTCCAACCCCACCCCTAAGGAAGCAACAACTACAACAATGTAGTGTCAAAGTTTATAAAGCACTGCTTAGCCGACACATGTGAAGGTTTTTTCTGATAAACAGGGAATTTTACATCTTTGAGATCTTCATGCATATTTTGTATTGAGTTGGAATCGGCCCTAAATGAGGATACATGTCCATGTCCTGTCACGTATCAATGTATATATTTAGTGCCTATAGGTTGCCATGGAGACTGAGCACTATTTATTAAACAAACCTATCATAGAGCTTTGCTCTGAGGGCTTCCTGAGTCAGCTCAGAACCGAGGTCCGCCTCTGTTAGCTCTTCCATGGTTACCATTGCTTCCTCCTCCATTGAATACTCACTAGGTGGGGTTGACAACGGGGTGCAGAAATCGTCATCGAGGTCTAGATGAGCCACATGGATGAGAAAGAAATATGGAAATAGAGAGTCTTTTCAATAATTCTTTTCGACATTGATATAAAATACGAATGAGGTTTTGAAGTTGTTACAGAAATTTGAAGGTTGAGGCATGCTGTGTAATTTAAATAGCAACATGTGGTACAGAAAACTGTCACGGATTTGAGCTTTTTGAGTTATCAAAACAAATCAAAACTATTTCTTGTACAAATAAATCAACATAGGAAAATTCCCTTTAATCCCTTTAAATAAAATGATCCTATCGGTAGATTCTGAGTAACAATAGCAAAAGTCTTTCTTTACCTTCGTTGTCGTCGATGTCGATATCCGCAGAAGTTTCGGACTTTCCTTTTCCTTTGGCAGTGTTGCTTGTCAGCTGCAGACGACCAAAATCTAATACAACCTGATCCGAGGAAAGAGGAAGAAGAAAATTATCAAACAAGTGGATTACATGCGAGAAAAATTGAACGATAGTTTCTCGACGAAATTAAAAAAAAATGCAAGTTTGAAGGGAACATTACCAAACAATCCTTAATCAACTAGGATTCTGAAAAAGTACCCCTTCTCTCCTCTACGTAAAATATTTCCCTTTCGAATAAACCTAGTCTTTGTTGACCTTTAAATATCTTTAAGTAGATGAACATTGAAAAACTGACTGGGAAAATGTACAAACAATTGAAAAAAGCAAAGAATTTTTTTATACCAGAATGGGATTCAAAACAAATGACCTGTGACCCTGAGGTCAAATGGTTTGAATCATGTTCTAGACAAACCTTTCTTTGTCCTTTTTTATTGTCCTTTATAGATCACAAAAAAAAGTTTTAATAAGAAAAGAAAAAACTATTCCCTCACCAAAGTTGCATCTTTCCTGTGGAAGCTATCTGGAACAATAATCTGAGGCGCTGCTATTTCAAGTTGTACATCCCACCTCTTGACTTTATTCTGTTGAGGAGAAATAAAACAAGTTTTACGATACTCTTGATTCAGAGACCAAACATAAAGAGTAGCTAAGTCCCCAAATAAGTTAGATTTAGGAAGCTGACTTTTTCAGTGGCTTAGAAAATTAGTGGAATAATTATATCTTTTAATGAGAGGCCCAAACTTCTAAACACTCTCCTCTAACCCCCCCCCCTCCTCTCCCTTAAAAAGAAGATCTTAAAGCTGTTTTTATAAATTATGTCAACCATTTTTTCTTTAATTTTTAAATCTCACCTCTTCCTCGCCTTCTAAGAGTGTGTCGAGAGTATAAATCAGATCCTGTTTGGTTTGATTTTTCAGTTCTTCGTATCTGAGCCTTGCCGTCTCGGCTAATTTGAGCTCTGATGCTCTGCTTGTGAGACCTGACATCCCTTCCGTCTTTGAACTGAAGAAACTGGACACTCTCTGCATCGCATCGGGGTTGTAGATCATATCCAGAGGTCTTGTTGCTATCTCTAATCTGAAAATTGATGAATATATCACAATATGACTAAAATCTCATTAATTTCCCAATAAACAATTCTCTCCCCACCCCCCAAAAAAAATGGACGATAGAAATATAGATACCAAATCCTCTTCATTCTGCATTACAGCCAGTAACAATCCAGATTAACTAGCAACCATTTGGACTAAAAAAAAAACCTACTTAAAAAATCTTTTTAGACAGCATTACTGCAATATTTAACTGTGTATTAAATTCTTTTCATGTGCAATACTCAAACAAACTCAAACGTGCATGCTTTATATTTTTCATACTCATTTATATTGTATTTTATTCTGCAGTTTTACTTCATATTTTGTGTCTTTTTTTTTTATTTACTGTTACATAGTGTTTTAGAGCACTTTTGTGGATTTTACACTTTATAAAATAAATTATTATTATTTTTTATTACTAAAAGCAACAAACTTCACACTGTCATTCTTTGTACAGAACTTTTAAGTTTTAACATGACTAAATTTGTTGAGCAGTGAAATAAAGTCACAAGAGATATAGGTGGTTTGTTTGTTAAGTTCTAAAAGGTTAAAGGGGAGAAAATCAGATTTGTTTTCCTAAACGAAGGCATTCAAAATCTTTACTACACTGTGAGTCTAAGTGTCCCAACAATGTTTGGATACCTCAACCATTGTTGATGTGCATTTCAAACTATCTGTTCTAATTTACAAACCCTTAGCAACCACAGAAACTGATACACATTAGCAGGATACTTATCGGGCTGCAAACAACTTCAAACTCTTCCAAAAATGGTGGATGGGAAAATTTCCAATCCTGGGAAACCAAAAGTGGACAAATCCGCTCGAAAATAATGATCTAGACACTTTGGGTGGTAGAATGAGAAGGGAAGGCGGTGACTGGAGGAATCGGTCGTAGAGGGTGCACAGTGTTAAAAGGTTACCAGGACATTCTAGGCACGGTAGAATGAGGGTGCTAAGGTTGTGGGGAGACAGGTAAGCGAGGAGCGAAGTAAATACTGATATACATAAGCCACAAACATCCACAGAAATGAAACATCTGTTTACATTACCTGTAGTCTGCACTAGAGGCTGGAGGATGCGACTCGTAGGCCATCTCAAAGAGCGGAGCTTCGCTGTCTGTCCTCTGTTTCTTGTAGGCCATCGAGTGTTCCATGTACGAACCACCCTGCTGCTTAGATACAAGTCCAAACTGCTGCCGTTTTGGAATAGCACTCTCACCCTGAAAATACAGAAAGACCATTTTATGAGAAGACTTCAAAGGCATTGTCGGAACTGAAATATTTCGATCCAACGATGCTGTTGGTTTAAAGTTGCCGTTAATGCTTCTCCTCAATTCATCAATTCAGAGTAGTCAATTGAGATAACACACTTCAAATTAGACTTGAAAATGTGCAGATTTTTGTTACTTGGATAGTCTGAAATGTAAGTAATAAACTGATCAGCATGTTACTACATAGAATGCCTGCGTAAACTTTGACTCCTATCGACTCTTACTCTTTGAAACCTGGCAAAATCTTTCCCCTATTTCATGGATTTACGTTAACGACCTAGTCACACTTTAACTTTCTACCAAGTATATAGAAACTGAAAACTGACCTTTTTCTGAGGTGCAATTAGGGTAGGAAAGAGTGATCCTTTGGTGAACATGTCCCTGACAAACAGGCCTCCCAGTTTGGCGGTGAAGAGAGACGAATTCGTCCGAAGACGAGACTCGTAGTTCATCTTGACCATGGAGAATTCCAACTCAATGATTGTGCTCTCCGCTGGCTTCTGACCTTTCGACCTCTGACCTGTGTCGGGAGTGGTCGCTGAGGCCGACCGATCCTCATCGCTCTCGTCCGTGGGCGATCTCTTTCCAGACGTCGGGTGGTCTTTTCCTGCTAGTTTCAAAGAACCGCCCTCGAGATTAAAGTTGAGAAGAGCAAAGACGTTATCTCTCTTGAGCAGGTTGCTGTCAGCCTCTGGGTCACCAATGATATCTCGCAACTCATCTTCATCTAAAAAAATAGAAAAGAAAGGAAAATAAAGAATATGTTTGCAAATCTCTGGCTAAAAACATGATTGAAAGCACTTTAACTACCATATTATGAAATACTGATTCAAACTTCTGTCTTTTGTTTTCAACTTGAATTTACGTGTCTCCATACTCTCTCTTTCTGCCTAACACCCTAACCTACTCTCACCCCTACCCCCCCCCCTCCCCCGACACCATCTGTTTGATCTTCATCACCTTCCAGAGTAGTGACACAGCCTACAACAGTTCCCTCAAAAGATTTTGAAACAGTACTTAACTCAGATTTAGCCTGAATAAATATTGCAATCAGTTGATAAGAAAAGCCCAACAGCCACTTCATGAGACTTATGGGCAACTTTAAGGTTTATAGGCCACAAAGTGCTACTAATGTTATGACTAAAAGGCCGACACAGCCCACTCAATGTCGATATAAAAAAAAACATTTCGATCCAGAGCTATAAATGCAAACAAGGTTAGGCCACGAAAGTCCTACAAAAATCACTGTGTTACTTTTTCAACTATGGTGACATTTAATGCAGTAAAGAGTCAAACACGCACAAAGCAAGGTGGGAGGGGCAGCAACCTTGCAAAAACGCAAACTTTAAAGGAACTTACCGATGGGAGGTGGCGAACTGGATAATGGCGGTGACGCCTGACCCTGGGGTGCATTTGGCTGAGTGGACCAGGATGAACCCCACCCCCAGACCCATCTCTGCATGATACCTTCTTGCTTAGCTGTTTGACTGTTCATTGCCTGGACGGAAAGAAAACTGATTATGTTATCAATCTATATGCGATACGCAGCTGAATCTTTGTCATGTCTTTAAAACACCTCACACGGTGAACACTGCCGTGTCCTGTTCTTAAATATTAACCACTTCCTTGTTTTAGAGCCTTTCGACGTGTTTACTAAATCTGCAAGTGAATGATACCCATAAATGTGAGTCAATCATCTTTCTCTCCTGGGTGTCATCACCTAAAAATCTCATTTTGGTTCGTTCTCTCTTTGTATTATCGTTCTCCGTGAGTATGATAAGTATTTATGCCATGTGATGTCGCTTTCCAAGGCGGAGGGTTCTTTGCCAAGTCCAGACAACTTTTGTACTTTAGCTTTACTTTCACTACATGATTGCATAAAAATTGTACAAACCGAGCACGTTCAAAGAGATATAAGTATCATAATGAACGAACGAACCAACGAACGAACGAACGAACGAACAAACAAACAAACGAAACAACCAAAGCCAGTCATTCAATCAATCAATGCTGAAGTAGAATCCAACATGTATTATCCTGTTGGATGTCAACCACGGAAAATAAAATACGGTTACGGTAATAAAACAGATTATCTTGTCAGGGGCAGAAGGAAATAACTGCTCGATAATTTACCTTCCTCTTCTCTTCTAATTCATCGTACAATCCCTGGCGAAGAGCGCGTAGTTCGGTAAAGTTAAGCTCCCTTTCCGCTTCTGCCATTTTCTCCTTGAAAGCAAAAGAAAATGATACAATCCAAGTGAAACAAAATGTGAGAGGAATATCTGTCAAATTATACAACACAAGGAACTGTTACAGCAAAGGAAAACGATACCAAATAGATGGAAAATCTTTCAATTGCTACTATTCATGCAATTTTTTCATAAAATTTTTAATAATAGTCCACATTACTTCCCAATTAAAGAAACTTATCTTTAAACTCAAATCAGGCTCAAATTTTGTACTTAAAGGCCTTGAAGCACTAACCCTGCAAACCTCCTCACCTTCTTCTCCCCCAACCAAACAATATTGATGTAACTAACAGAGCACATGAAAAATTATAACTCCCATCCCACCACCTCCCCCAACCAAACAATATATATTAACTGACAGATCACATAAAGCCTTATCACTTCCGTCCCACCCTCCCCCCCCCCCCAAAACCGATCAATATAGATTTAACTGACATATCACGTAAGCCTAATCACTCCCATCACAACCCTTCCCCCCCCCACCCACCCCAAAAACCTAAACAAAACATTTAACTAACAGGTTATATAATGCCTTATCCTCTGTGCATGAGTATAACAACTTAATTTCCAACATTAAATATTAAATTTTAAATTCAAATAAAGAAATGTAGATTCTCCCTTACATTTTCCCCATTTCTCTTCATCATCACATTTGCATGCACTATTTACCTGTTCCTCTGTGTCCAGGATCATACCCTCCAGCTGCCTGTAATAAGCTCTGTAGTAATGTCCCATATGCTTGAATTTATGCAAAAATGTCGCCCTACTTAATGTGGAGCTTCTATCTTCCAAAACTTTCCGAGTGCTCTGAATGGCAAACTTCCACCATTCCCTTGGACTGACAGAGAAAGAAGGGGGAAGAAAGAACCAGAAAGAAAAGCAATAAATTATAAAAATCTTCAGAATGATTACTAGGAGGATTCTATTCTTAGACAATGCTCCTTGTCGTCATCACTTTGAATTAACATACAAACTAATGAGACGTAACTCAGAGGTGCCCCGGGAAGTTGATATAAATATTTACAATGTTGTTATGTAAAAAACCTGTGATTACTGAAACATCTGCTTATCATGCTTTGTGCAACCAACTTAAGACTGAGCAGGAAGCAACAGTGGTGGTACCAGATTGTCCAAACTGGATTAAGGGGGAATGAACGGGGTGGGGTTAGTGGCAAGCAAACAGTTGGAGGGAGTCAAATAGCTTGGTACGGTCAAACAAGCATCTTTATAAAGTGCACAGGGGCTTCAGTTACTGGAGATGACTGAGACGTACTTGATAAAAAACATGTGGAAAATAACTAAACGCTTATTGCTTTCTTAAAGACAAATCCATAAATCATAAATCAGAGATCCATAAATAAGGGAAGTTAGCTTATCTTCAAAACCTCTCACGGAGTTAAAGATTCACATAGTATCTACCTCTCCTTTACGGAAGCTGTCGGTCTCCATTTCCTGAAGGGGCGGGCTCTATCTGCCCTCTCAAACTCTTTCATGACCGTCACCAGGCCGTGGTACTGGTCCTCCGATAGAGAGATTTGAATCCTGTTGAGGTCGGCGTCGCACAGGAAACGAGGGGTACCTCGAGACCGGAGAGGTTTGGTGGAGAGATTCCTGCGTAGCTTGGCTTCGGCGCTGATGGGCTCCAGGATGTACTGATGATCCTACGGAAGCAAATAATCATGAAGGCAAAATGAATTGTAGAATTTTTCATCTTTCAGAATGTTCATCAACTTTGAATGGATTTTCTAGATATCTTCCACCATTAACTGGTGACTATCACTCTCCTTCTACTAGAAGTTGGTGCTCTTTACAGGGTACAATCCCTGTGGGTGGGTAAATGTTCTTTCGTAGGGTAAATGAGAACAACATTCCTTTTGAGGGTATCGGGGGGGGGGGAGCGATATTTCTTTTTGAGTAGAGAGGGCAGATCCTCTTTTGGGGAGTATAGAAGGCTATATTCTCTTTGGATGGTAAAATCAATACCAGATGAGTCACAAACCTGTACTAAATTTTAAGCAAGGTTCAAAAAATATAAAAAACACAAGGCTCGGGAATGATTAATAACAAGCCTTGACCAGTATATGAACAGCAAGGACCAAGGTTCGTGATTATAACAACTGCTTGGATTATTTTATTTTATTTTATTGACAATGGTAAAAGGGAAACATGAAAAGAAATGCAAGGCATAGCTATTTCACCCAATGAAAAATGAACTTAATGTAATGAACAAAATCTCTTACCACAAAGCCTCCTCTAGACTTGCTGATGAAGAGTTTCCTCTCGAAAGCCTCCTAAAATAAAAAAAAAAGGAGAATTGTGAACATATGCAACCAAAACAGAAGTTAAACCTATTAAACAGAGCATGGAACGGTGTCAAACAGAAGGAGCTGCAGTTTCAGCATCCGCTGCAATCAATATTAAACAATAGAGACTATCTCTGTGGTCCAGTAGTGTCTATAGTGTGAAACTGCAGAGAAACACAAGATTATTAAGTCCTATGCAGGCATGCCCGTATGACGCTCCGGGCCCCTCAGAGTCCTTCTTTTGACACGGTGCCTTACCCAGAGTTCATACAGTTGAGATATTATGCTTTCATATTTACATGCAATTTTTTTTCCTCCAAGATATTCAATTAAACCATTACAGTGTTAAGACAGACTGACCTTGAGTGCATGAATGGCTAGATTAGCGAGAGGAGCGGCGTCCGTATCCCAGTAGATGGAGAAGTTGGTCAAATTGAGAAGCTTAAAGCTCATCCCTTCCTTTTTCTGCTCCTGGGTCAAGAGAGAAAGGTTGGGACACTTTTTAATGGTCAACATGATTTATTGGTGAAAGAAAGTGCACAGCAAATACTAAAACTCCTTCCTACCTTGCTTTGTGAGTATTTCAAATGTTTGTTTTCACTGGGTTCAGCCAATACTTTTGGTAGATTAGGATCATTAGGGAATGGTTGAGGGCGGAAAGGATTGCATTGGGGAATACTTTATATTCTTTTAGTTCATTGTAGCCTAAATCTATCACATTTACAGGTGACTACTTTATAACTCAGTCTATGGTGGAGGGAGGGGAGTTGGAAGAGGGAGAGAACAACCATCCTCTTTTTGTGGGACACAGATTAAAATACAGACAATGGCTATTCATGACTCATTAAGTTGCTTGGCCTTGTATAACATATTAAGCAAAACAAGGTTCGATCTCTGTTTAACTTCAGTCGGCAGTTCCAAAACCGAACACTAGCTACTTCAGACCGGAAAAGATGTGAAGTGGTGCTGGTTATCTTGAGAGGGGGGAAGAGATGTAATTTTACAATGGGGAGTAATCCACACCGGCCACCTTTATTCATTTAACTGTTAAATCTAACCATCTAGATGAATAACCCAATGGAAGAAGACTCAATGTTTTAAGTTACTTACCTCAGACTGGGTCTGGCTCTGTGCAGAGAGACTATCAATTGTGATTCCACAAGCCACGGACTGCCTCGGGACGGTGACGTCATCTTCGTAACGAATGTGGATGTCTTTGACATTTAGCTGCAAGCAGAATGCAACACAAGTTACCATCTACTTTGTTATCACAATGTAAACATTTCATAATGACTTTTCATAAGCAGAATCAATTATATAATATTTAATTTCATGCCACAATAATAGTTGTGAGTTCGTAGTGTTAAACGATCATTCTCAAACTGTATATGAATGTCTTTTACATTTAGTTAGAACCAATATGGGGCATGCCATCTATACTATATTACCATAGCATTGTAGTTTGCAATGCAAAAAATGTAATGATGTCTTTTCAGTGACAAAATCGACCTAGCAATATTTCATTCTGAAATCTGCATCGAACAGAAAACATTTCCCGACTGTAAACGGTATGAAGACTGTGCACCCAGCAGATTGCCTTGGGATAGTAAACGCTACCTTCGTAAGGGATGGGGACATCTTTCACATTTACCTGTCAGCCCAGCGTGATGCACACGTTATGACATCCCATATTTATTCAAACAAAGGAGTTGTTGATTTCAATATCAGCATATGATGAATTTACACCAAAAGAAAAAGAAAAAACAATGAGCTATGCAAAATTTAATTCTAAAATCTGTGTGAAACAGAAAACATCCCACAATAATAAATGGTATGGAAAACGATAAACATCACAGATTACTTTTTGGACAGTAACGTCATCTCCAAAGTTTGGACTGTTTAATTTGGAAGGATAACATATGAGAAGCATTGTTGGGATGGTCCTGAACCAGAAATCCCATCTTACTCCAGCTGGTTAGAGCTTGAAGCCAACCCCCAACACCCCCCACCCCACCCCCCCGAGACACTAGGACTTAATCGTTTCGATTTATCTGTCTCTACACCATTTGGCGTAACACTGTAGAACTGGAATTAAAATTGCAAGGATAAAGTAACCTTTGACCTTCAAGTTGATTCCATCACCAGATGATTGACATTTTTATCGATTTTTTGAATGTTAAAAATTCTGAACAAACCTGTAAATTCTCCAAGATATTATACACCACAGAAGTCGAATAGGCATACCAAGAGGAGCCCCCATCTTTGCTTTGCGCAGAGTTGCATTTTTGCTGGAAAGAAATAACATTCAATAAAAGTTTTCAGCTACAGTGGGGTGATTTTTAATTCAATGTAAAATAGTTTCATTTCGGCAGATGATTACCAAGATTTCAGGCAAGATTTGCTGAAGGGATTAGGGAAGGTGCCACATGTCATGAAAATGTGTTGATAAGCCAGATTAACTGTTAGTGTTTTGTTTAAGGAGAAATGTGGACTTTCCCTAGAAGTTTTTAACATTCATAGCTTCAAAAATATTTTCTGATTACAAGAGAAGTAATGCTGCAAATCCTAGATTTTATTGTTTTTTCTTCATTTTCGAGTACTGAAATATTGAATAATTACTTGATACTGTTTTCCCATCTTCGCAGTGTGATATCGAATAAAAGGATGGTAGCTTTTACCTTCCATTCTTCCTCCAACGCGGCTAACTGCTGCTTCTTCCTCTCCAAGAGTCGTTCCTCTTCCTCTTTGACGTCACATTTTTTGTTGGAGGCAGGGCCAGCTACCAGATAGAGCTTTTCCAGCGATATGACCCATGGATCACTTCTGAGAGCTCTGACTGGTATTTGGAGGTGGATTTTACCAATAAACCCTTAACAGAGAAAAAAACCCAAGATGTGATGCCCAGGATTTTATTTTATATCTTCCGTAAGCGGGAGATCTCTCAAGAGAATTTGTCCTTAGCATTGAAAATCATATAAGATAAGAGGTCAGGTAAACCCTCCTTCCCCCCCCACCCCACCCTACCAAAAGAAGTTAGCTCCAAAATTTCTGCAAAAAGAGAGGAGCCCTACCCTCCCCCCCTCCCCCTCCCCCACCCACTCTCCCAAGTTTGGTTGTTAATTGGACTGACCTGTTTTCACTTCCACAGGTAAATCAATATTATGTAGAGCATCTTTCCTCAATGGTAGGTTTTCTAGTTCCACCGCACCTATCAGAATAAAATGAAACAAAACATACATTTAATGAAAATCAAAATTTATCTACTAATACAGACTTTTGCAAAACACAGTGCTAAGTTGGTAGACGTCTTACAGTGATATTGTTTCTTTGCAAAAGGTCTCGAATGCTTGACCTTAAAGATTAGGGTTGGGAGGTGATGGGATGAGGGGAGGGGCGATGGGTGAGATATTAGAGTGAATTAGGGGAGAGTGAGGAAGTGAAAAGAGAATGAGAGAGAGGAAGGGAGGGGGGGGGAGTAAACTGATTTTGTATTAAGATTACCAGCATGTATCTATAAGTGAAGTTAGATGACAACTGTCTAGTTAAATGCTACATGGCTTATTTTGTGACACCCGAATAGTGCGATCAACCGGTAATTAACACTACCGTAAGCACTTGATGATGACAAGATGATAAGATCAGAGATTTGTATGCAAATGAGTCTATAAATGCTATTTAGTATTTACATAAGATAGGAAAGTAAGTATTTGGAATTTATAACTGTTCTCAATGTATTTACTATTTACCCTCACAAGCTCACAGAAGGTACACACTTGTTAGGGATGTATGCAACTAATTGTTGCAGGCTTAAGTGTGCTTATTGGGAAACAGGAAAACAGTAGGGTTTGTAAATCAACTTATGCTTGGATTAGAATGTTAAACCCAAGAGTCAATGACTCCAATGAAATAAAAGAGAAATTAAAATTGCTGTTCAAAGCATAAAACAGCTGATCTCTGTCATATAGCAGGTGTTTCTTGGTTCTATAGTGGGACACACAACATATTTTTCCCCCCAAAGATGCCAATATATGTGGGAAGTAGACTTTGACCTAATGTACTGTTGTTGCAATATACAGTAATAAAGCTACTTAGTGCCTTTGGGGTCATTGTCATCACCGTGTGTGCTGCTTCAGAAGCCATTTCCCTTAAATAGTCTGTTGTATTTCAGACTAACCTCTTCCACACGATATCCGTAGCAAACTTACCACTCAAAAGCCCGATGGAGAGCTGGTCTGTGTTGAGGTTCTCAACATATTCACCTAGATATGTGTTGAGAACCCATGCTGCCAGTCCTTCCAACATCTTCCAAATGTTAAAACTTCAATACCTTGCCTTCTTCTTCTCTGGTAGAAGTCCAAAGATTTAACATGGTATGTAGATTCTAAAAAGAAAGTGCAAAAGAAACTTTCAAATCCCACAGAATATATCAATTTACAGTACCATACTACGGATAAATTAATGAATATACTGTTACGGAAGAAGAACATGAGGATAATTACAGATTGCAAGCTTATGTTTTTGGGGAGGGTGATGGAGCACAGGAAGGGATTCCTATATGCTATCATGCAATACTATGCAGAAAGAAGTCAGGACGGCTCTTTTAAATATTTTTTAACAATTCCCTTGCAAGAATGTGCAAATCGAATCATCCGTTTCTCTTGGTTACAGGCGACAGGACCTGATGGTATCTTAGGCAGATTTCATATACTGATCGCTCTGGAAACGAACATCCGAGGATAAAGTAATATATTGTTGTCAAGATATTACAGAGTCCTCTTAGGCCATTTGACAGACCACCCTTCAAATTCGGTAATGTTCAAATTTCTGTTGTTGCCTCCCATCCCCCCTCTTCCCACACCCCCATATTATTGAAATATGTACATGCCAGTGGGCACCCCATTGAAAGATAACTCTATACTGACTTTACATTTGAAAACAAATGTCACAGTTCAGATAGCATTAACTGAAAAGTGTTGGATATATTTAAATAAACTAGATGGCTTACTCAAATTGTTTGCTGTGCTGTAATGGAGTTTGCATTTTGATTTAAGAATTTGTCCTGCAACATGGTACAGTACAGTAGGGTATCCGTTAAAGTATGTTTATCATGCAACGCATACTATCAGACATCAATCAAATTTGCTCAATTTGTACTAAGACCATTACGATTGCCTCATCTACAGGACTTTATCTTGACATATCAAACACATGTATGCAAGGGCAGGTTCATCAGTCAATACAGACACAACGTGAATACTACCAGCATATATACCACAGTTTATATTTTTTACCCTCAATTTCTTACAAATTATTTCCAGGACTTACATAGGCGTACGAGGCGGGGGGGCAGGGGGGGCAGACTGCCCCCCCAAATTTCCAGAGGACAAGAAATTCGGGCAAAAGTCCTGAAAAATTCGGGCAGCCTAAGAGGAGAAAAAATATAGATATATATATATATATTTTTTTTCTCGTAGGCTGCCCGAATTTTTCAGGACTTTTGCCCGAATTTCTTGTCCTCTGGAAATATATATATATATATATAAATATGCAGAAGCTTGCCCGAATTTTTTTCAAATTTTTGCCCGACAATTCCATGATTTTCTTTATTTAGCATCATGCTGCCCGAATATTTCCGTGTAACACCATCGTAAGTGCAGTTCATCTGGGCTACCACCCTTTTTGCACGATCAATTTTTTTTCTAACTAGTCAATTGTATACCTGGACCAACGGCGGCGGAACCGGGGGGAACAGGGGGACGTGCCCCCCCCCACTTTTCCTCAGGTTAAAAATGTGCCTTTTTTCTACATAAAAATTGAGGTGCCTCAAGTTAGCAAGAGGCCAGGGAACCAGAATGAATACTCGGGAAGGGCCGTTTCCGGCCATCTGAGGGGTTTGTAAAAACCAAAAATTTTCTAGTACAATCCGCGCCAACCGATGGTGGCGCTCCGCTCAGATAGTCGTACATACAACTTTGCAAATCCTGGCTAAGCCCGTGACTTTTAATGAATTTCTGTGGATCAAAGTCAAAGCTATTTTGAATGGAAAAAATTTGTTAAGATATTAACAAGAAAAAAACTTTAATTCGGAAGATTCCTACATTAGCAACTACGTAGCATGATTTCACCTCATTTTGTCTCAAAAGAAAACTTGTTCCTTGTTTCCCAATTTGCGCATTGGATATTGCAGTGCTAGTATAGGCATATTTTCCTTTGGGGGGGGGGGGGGCGTTGATGGAGTGATGTGTATATGCAAATAAGATAATACAATAAGAGTTATAAAGGGTACTAAATATAAGGCTGCTTCAGTCCAATCGAATTTCTACAAAGTGCCCTTTGATGTCGGTGCCCCCCAGATTAAAGTGCTTCCGCCGCCTTGACCTGGACACCCCCAAACTGAGTGTTTATAAGAAACATTTTCTTTTTCATGGATGGTGGGGTGGGGGGGGGGGGGGAGTGCCTACAAGCCTAGTAGTACAGGTTTATCATATTCTTGTTACATTTTATACTGTTTTGTGAGACAAATTGCAGTCTCACCCGGCACAGCGACATTATCCCGCCTACGTGTCGTTGAACAATGTATGTTTTTCTGGAGTTAGCTGAGTACTGTGTTAAAATAATAAATAAGGTAACTAAATAGGAGCTTAAAAAATATACTGTCCCATTTTTCCCCTTCAAAGTGATGTTACCATTTTTTCTTCTTCTAATTTACCAAATTTTTGGGGAAGTGTAAATTTCTAAAACGTGAGATTATAAAATAAAGAATGTTTAGATGCAACTTGCAAGGCCTCAGAAGTGCCGTTTCCGGAGAGGCATTGTTTGCCCAAAAAATTTTTGTTCGCTACGCGCCAACCGATCGTGGCGCTCCGCTTAGATAGTGTCACGGGTACTTTCGGGCACAAAAAGTTCTGCCCCCCCAAACTGAAATGGTCCCGTACGCCTATGAGGACTTACTTACTGGTTGAGAAAAACACAAAATCCTGTACAGTAATGCCCTGTACAGACAACTGTAAGAGAAAGTACAAGTTTACCATTGCTCTGTAGCTTATATTTAAGTCCATATGGCAAATGTATCGTATCAAGTTTAACGGTACATATGCAATGTCCGACAAATTTTTAAACTTCAGAAAGGTGTCTTTTCTGTGACACAGTACAGTAGATGAGGTCTGACCTTGAAAGAGATTAGGCAGAAGTGAACTTTACAAGAAAGAAGGAGATAAAAGAGGGAATGGCTTGTACTGATGCTTGGCTCCAAAAATCTAATAAAAAAATCTGAATGGCACTGCAGATAGAAGTATCCTAATTTTACTATTTCCTGTAAAACACATTTGGTTGTTTCATATAAATCTGTACATGTTTTTAGTATGGCCGTTTTTCTATTTGTTTGAATGATGTGTACAGAAACACTGTAACTTTTTTCACCCAAAACAGAGCCTGGACACAAAAACAAAACAACTTGACCCACTCTCCAAGTGCAGTCCCAACATTAATATGAAGGCTGGAACACACTGTGATCATGATGGTATTCATAATGTGAGGTTAGTTCAGTTTATTAGTTTTAGGAGGGGAAAAATGAGGTCAGGAGGGACACAAATTTCCGTCACTATGAAAAACAGCTACTGTGAACACATAACCCTCAAATCCAACTAAAATTCTGAAAATAACCCAACAAAAGCATTCTTAAAGCCATCGACACTGGAAGAATCGAAAATCGAGCCAGGTAAATTATTCTATTTGTTCACAAACTCTCTGAGGAAGATTTTATATACGAACAGTTCATCTGCCACGGACAATTGGCACATAGTGCAGTCTTCATACAATGACCTCCGTAGTATTTCCTTCCATTGGAAAAGCTGAACAACCACTAAATCAAATGCTAAGTTATCAAAGCTGCAAATGATTGTGTCAACCACAATCCATCACTTCGGAACCTTCTAACTTCTAGGGTGGTGAGATTGAGAAGCCATAGCCTCTCGTGGTGGGCAACATTCTTCAGTGAGTCTGTTGCAGATTTCACATTTTTCAGGTCTCTCCTTTCTCTCTCAAGTGAGTTTTCTGTTCCAGAGTGAGTTGTTCAACGGACATACCATTGTGGTCATCACGTGCATCGTGGGCAGCACAATCTACGACTGTTCCCAGTCCAGCAAAAGTTGTAAAACTGTGCAGGCTACAATGTATTTCAATATCATTTGTTTTGAGGTCAAGAAAGTTGCTATCGCATATGCAATAACATAACAATGTGTGAGCAAAAAAGTTGCTTATAAACTTTGAGGAAAATTATGTTCCTATGGTCTAGGTCCTATTATGGTCTAGGTCCTTTCACAACATGTCTCACAAAATCAGTAGAAATGACCCTTGCCTAGGTTTTGTAGCAACTCAAAGCTGCTTTGGTTAATTATTTAGTCTTGAGTTATGCCTTTCTTTAGGCAAAACAGAGATTTTGGGTGTTGCTGTTATTGTTAACGTATTTTAATATACTGTTCAGCAAGTTAGGTCTAGAGTTAGGCTACATTAAACCTTAGGCCTAATAATACTTTATCATCACTATAGGCTATGCCTTATACTACAGTTTGATACCTAAGAGTAATCAAGAAACGGCGAAATCTTACCCAGTAAGTTTATCGGAGATGTTCATACAATAACTCGTAAGTTGATCACTGAATCAGTTAACAAATACTACTCGTGTACGGTTTCACCCATCTCGACAAACCTCGTAAACAGGGTTAAGAATTACGCAATCCACTACCCTGTTCCATTCTGGCATCGAACGCCGTTTTTGTAGAAAAAGTTGGCTTCGACACGAAACTTTACCAGTATTATTACATGCATGGACGTCGGCATGAGCATGGGGCAGGCGGGGTGGGGGAGGGGGGTGGAGGATATAACAGACTTCCAGTTTTCCCCAGAAAACCGTCCAGTATCGTTTCAAAGTATCGGTTTATGTTTGGTCCTGTTTATAATGCGGCTTTAAGCTCATTTTGCAGGAGGTTGATTGTGATCGGAATAGCTTCCGGAGTGCGAGAGTTTTAATATCAATGCAATAATTATAATGTGTATCACTTGTTACATAACACGGAACCAGGAAGGAAAGTCGCAATGTCCTTCCGCTCCTTATTGGAAAGCAACAAGAGCGAAGAAATTTACTCAGATCTTGAAAAGTTGAATATATTATACAGTGGTAATGTATATCTTTCTATACTCTACATAAAATACCAGGTCTTTTCGTTAGTAATGTCAATAACTACCAATAACTACCCTTTTTCTATTATTGCAATTTGATAGCAGCCTATACAGCTGAATGCAACGGAAAAAGTTTTATTTTATTTACGGTAATTAAATAATTCGTAACTGATATCTGATCAAACAGGGACAACAAAAATCATGCAGTGAATCTGTACTCCACACTGAGTACTTTCACATGATATGGAATAAATATGAATTATAATGAATTAAAATCTGACATTAATTATTAATTAGACTATGTGGCGGAATGAAAGAAAGACCTTATTGCACTGGAGGCATTGAAGAAATTACACAATGTTGATATTTTCAAAATGGGGATATGTCGAAATGAATTATAATGAATTAATACTTGACATTAATTATTAATAAGACTAGGTTAAATGAAGAAATGAAAAAAAAATGAAGAAAAGGGTATATTGTAAAGTTAATGTATTAATTATAAACACATTTTGACAAGTTCCTAATCATTTATCAAATTTGTAAATACCCTATCATAATTTGTCAGAATGGTAAACAAGCATAATATT